>NC_048589.1:15464531-15764531 GCF_013265735.2 Oncorhynchus mykiss | reverse complement strand
ACAGCGGGTTGTGTAAGAAATCTCTGTAATAATCTGTTTCCCTGTTTCATATTCAAAGTGACAGCAGTGGCTGTTCTCTTTAATACCGGGAAATCATTAGTGCCTGGGATCTTTGGTGTGCAGGAGAAAAAATAAATAGTAATGAAGACGTATTAACTACGGGTAATTTGGTTGTTCTTCAGCTCGAGTTTCTCTTCGCTCTGCTATTTGGTTTTATTTGCATTGATGTCTCCTCAGAAGTAGTTTGCTTCTTGAACAAAGGGGCTGACGTATGTTAAGTGCTTTTGAAAATCGCAAATGTTCCAGGCATGAGGGCTGTGACTGATGAAAGGGTGTGAAATACAATGTGGAAATCGATTTCACAATCTTCCCATTTGGCCTCGCTGGAGAGCCGCGCAATGTCAACGCAGACACGGTGGGTTGTGCATGTCTGTACATTTAACACAGTCACAATGAAGGACTGAGTAGATTCAGCCTGGTTTTGTTAAGCCTAACAAATTCATGCAAATGTCTAGCGGGGCTGAGAGGAGAATACATTAAGACAGTGATGTTCTGGCGTTGTCATCCAGGTAACAGCACTGATGGTAACAGGATAATCAGATGGATGTTCATGTGGAGCAGCAGCGTTTTAGTCCAACAGTGAAACCGACACACTAAGAAGGCACCAAAGGTCAAATATGTCATATCCTCAACAAAGGGTTCATTCAGAAGGCATTACATGTATAAATCCAATGTACTATGGAACACATATAAGCACATACAAGCTACTCTGAATGAGAAGAGGAAGTCGACAAAAGAATGTCAGTCACGCCATTATCGAGGTCTTACTGTATGTCATTGTAATCGTATCCAACTGTCACTGTCACATTCTTAATGATAGTCCTTTTCATTCTCTAGATATACCCGTCGACAGTTTTTCACATAGCAGCATTGTTATCACAAGTTCAGTTCATCTATTCTTCCCTCTCCCGGTGGACATTTGCCTATTGAATGTAAATGACAGTTCCCTGTCTGCAGCATCACAAAAGGGCCACTAAAGTGGGAATGATGGAACAGCCTGAAAGTGCGAAACCTCTGTCAGTAACATCTGTGTGGACGGGTAAACAGGAAACACGCAATTCAATTATAAGGCTTTTCCCCCTTTTGTGATTAATGGCAGTGATATCCGTCAAGCCGCTTCACCATATTTAACACAACCAAAGGAGTATGCAGCTGTTGCATTCTCTCCTCTAAACAGAGAGGGAGAGAAACGGTGAGAGATAAATGGAGAGAGAGGAGCTAACAGCCATCAAAATCTAGAATTTTCCACTACTACTGCAATAATTCTTCTTTTAGCATCTCAGGAGTTGATACTGCAGCATAAAAACGGAGCAGCCACCATAACAAGGCTGTTTGAAATAACGACAGACAAAACTAGTTTGCAAAGCTTTAATCACAGTCCCTTAATTAACTGGTTTTATTCTTTCAAATCAAAGCCTTTCATTGGGTGGGTTCAGATCAGGACAACTCTGGAACTAAAGATGAGCCCGGGGAGTCAATTAAAGGAGACCCTTCTTAATAGGACTGTGATGCTGAGCTATAACAGAGTCATCTTGGCTTCCTCCATAGGTGGGGAGATCTCTTTTGTGACATGAGCCAAGTAAATAAATAGCTAAATGAAGGCATGCAAAGCGCCGGCGCCTTTCCCCATATCCCTGGGCACCTATTATGCAAGGGCAGGGGAAATTATGCCACAACAAATTGCTAATGATGACCCAGTGATGTCTTGTTAAGCGACATTGTTTTCCCTCAGATCCCTTTGTGTCTGGGCCGTGTTCCCCGTTTAACGAGACACAAGAAAGAGCAGAGCAGCTCAATGATTTTTTGATCCTCCCTTTTCCCCCTCCTTCTTCTCCTTCTCCTTGTCCTTTTTCTTCCTCTACTTTTTTTTTGCTGTTAACTTGTGTGTCTTCGCCTCCGTTTCCATCCCCTCGCATCCCAAGCCACTCGGAAGGTCTGATTTGGCGCATGAGAACATGCTAGAGTGGGCCTGCTCAGCAGGGAAGGGCCTTTTGATGCAGACCCCCTGGGGAACAGGCACTGAACCAGCAGTACGTATCACAGATGTGACAGCTTTCATGTGACAGTTAACTTTTCCTAATTAAAGCCCCAAGTCTAATTACACGCCGGCCTATCTGATATTTGTGAGCGGAAAGCGATGGTCAGGCTGACGCCAGTGTAGAATGGATCAAAGATGCCATGGGTGCTGATTGGGAGGGTGGGTGCTTTTGGGGAACGGGAAGGAAGGGGGGGTTCAGGAATGGGGGTTTCGGGGGCCCCTGTCTGGTGTTTGGGCTCACCTGGGTGTGGGGGTCTGTGAATGCCAAATAGCGAGGCCCATCTCATTTGCACCAATGCTTCTCCTGAATGTGGAAGAGTAATTATGAAATAGGGGAAAAATTGGTCCCCCGAAAAAAATCCCATAATTAGTGAGGCAACTCCAAGCACAAGAAATGGAAATTAGTCACAGAGTAATAAATTAGCCTGTGCATATATTACATGAAATGAACACCCTTGGGGCCTCGTATTAGCAGTTTTGGCCGTGCACCCTCATGTATCTAAATAAACCATTCACTCCTTGGTTATTATGTGCCCACAAAGAGACATTTCTCTCTAACTGCAATTCTTTACAAATGGGCCACACAGTGTCATCTGGGTGAAGCCTCTTTGTCTCCATAATATGCGGCAGACCATCATTTCCTCGCACATCCAAACCTGTGAGCATTACTAGTCTTCATGCATTTGTAACCATTGCATATTTAATGTTCCATTTTAAATTCATTAGAGCTGCAGTTTTCCTCTCTGTCGCTGTTTTCTGTACCCTGATAAACCAATGTGAAATTAGAACTAGTTGAGTATAGCTGGGGATAATTTGCATCAAAATAACACAGTGTGCAATAATACACCAAAACCAGATTGCAGCCACAAAAGCCAGAAAATTACAAATTAAAAGGCATAATGTATTTTGTATTTTGTCATTATGCCTCACCAGCCATTTTGTGGAAGGGGGAGACAGTGTGTGTGTGTGTGTGTGTGTGTGTGTGTGTGTGCGTGTGTGTGTGTGTGCGTGCGGAGGGGGGAGACAGTGTGTGTGTGTGTGTGTGTCTGTGTGTGTGTGTGTGCGTGCGTGTGGAGGGGGTACCAACGAATGGCAGCACTGCTGGTTTTGATGAGTATTATCTAGTGCGATTATCCATACTTGTCATTCTGCTTGAATTAAAGAGTGCTGGAGCCTGTTAAAGCCAAATACTTGAATGGCTAGTGAACTCTGACCTTCTTTTGCATCCATTTAGCTTGCAAATGAAAGCCAAGTACAGTGTGTGGAAGCCATAATGGGCCTTTCTTCTTGCGGAGTGTGGTCATTACATACTAATTTCTTCAGGAGGCTCTTCAGGAATTGAAACACTTGGCTGGAGCGGCCCTGCCTCGTGCCGAGACACATAGGACCACAACACAAGGTGTTTGTGCTGGGCGATACTCAAGCCGGATGACCACAATTGTGCTAAATGGAAGGGGTTGGTTACAGCTTGTTGCTACGTCTGGATCTGAGGTATAGACTTTGTTATTGTGGAACTTCCACGTCCACCATTGTTCAATAGTATTTTTTATTTATTTTAACATTCAGTTTGTTTTTATGCAATGTGTGGTTCTTGAATCAACTGTCATTTGTTGTAGTGTAGGAGTGAGACATCATTTTTGGTTGTGTACAGTAATTCAAGTGGTTATTTTGAAGGGCTTTTGATTGAGTGAAATAATCAAATATATGTCTTGCATAAACTTTAGCTTGATAGAGTGCAATTGAGCGAGCAATCTGCAAACCACTACAGTATACAGTACATCCGTCCTTCCTGCATATTGTAACCCACTCACTACTGTGGTCTAAACTTCAAATTGATTGTCTGCATTGTCTGTCTGAAGAATATATTCAGTAACACCCACATATCCCAAACCACAAAATAAACTATTGAAGTTGACTAGGATATAGCACACTTGCCGGCCAGGCCCAGTCCACTTGAACATTATAAAGAACAAACATTTAATCTTACTTATGAAGTAGGACATTTTTTATTGTCTGTCTGTGAACTGTACAATCAGTAGTGCCTTTAGAAGTGGGTATACTATAATTCTTACTGAAAAATGTCCAAATGCCCCACCCTGCGAAAGAAATGCGCCCTGTGTGAAAAATTATCTGAATTATCTAAAATTATGAATCCCATATTGTTCTTTCACAGTCAGGCAAACCCAAGCTGTACTGTGCAAGTAGGCTAATAGTAGGCCTACCATTGAAACAGATGCATGTAAACAATTCACAGGTTTCAGATTTTTCCTCATTTTTTCTGGTTTTCACTCTCAAAGTCACACTTTTTTTGTTGTTGCAGAAAAACAACAAAATTGCATGTTCTAAGTCCATAACGATGCTTAAACCACATCAGGAGATCACTTTTGAGGTCTATGAAAAAGTCAAGCAATTTAGATTTTTGTCTGTACTTACCCTTTAACTCAACTGCAAGCACCTAGGACTGTTGTTTGGTTAGCGGTGTTTCTGTAGCACATGAGTTGGAGTTTGCAAAAAAAATGTCTAGGCTACTGGATTGATGCAAATAATCATGATATCATTCTGACAGGTAGGCTACCTCGCATCTACTGTAGTTAACATTTAATAGAGAAGGTTTTTGGGAAAGCCTTCCCATCTACCAGAATATGGTTAGGCCTATCATTAGCATGGCTATAGTTTTTCTATTCCTTAATTGTTTGAAACCTCTATGTTTTACTTCATATTATGAGGCATGTCTTACTTTACTTGAAAGTAGCCTATAGCCAAAATCCCACCATAGAAATGTGGAGGCAATAATGTTTTATAAAGACTCACTCATAGGCTTTCTCTTGTTCTATTGGTTTTCTTTCAACTTTCTTTCATCGTCTAGCAGCCAAATCATATTAGCAACCCATGATAGTTGTTGCATATTTAAATCGCTGGTCTTTCAAAATTTCTAACAGATATTTCCTTCTCTGTTGATTTTAGAACGGTGTTTTCGCGCAAATTGCATTTTGGGACATTCACGCAAAGGCCTACCTCCGTCTGTACCCTGATGCGCCTAAAATGTGAATAAATAATAGTTTATCAACATTTTAAGCTAAACATTCTCATCTGTTCCATCAGCCTCATTCATTGAAACTGAGTATACCTCCACTGCACTACTTTGGTACGTATTAGTGGGGATTAAAAAGTGAATATGTGCAATGCCCATGGAAAAACAAGTGGGTACATGGCATATTCAGTACCTGCTTATACCCTCCAATGCACCACTGTGCACAGTATATTGCATTTGTGAGGGCACAATATAATTTATGTCCCCATAACCAACGTACACTGTATTTAAAAAGGTTATACTGAATAACAAGGAACATGCATTTTCTGATCTGTCCATTTCAGTTGATTGTCATGATTAACATGCACAATATATATTTTTGTTCACATGAGGTAATTAAAGTCAATTAATACATGATGGCATTTACAGTAGGACATCTCGACTACAACTACAGCATCACAGCTAATTATGATATACATGTTGACAATAATATGTGTTTACCAGGAAAGTTGTCCATGGTAAGTTCCACTGGCCATTGCATTACCATTATCAGCCAAGCACAGTGTTGATGAGTGGTATTGTAGCGCCAGATTGCCCAAAACACATCAGCAGCACCCAGGAGGCAGTGATTTAATTATGCAATTAGCCTGGTGCATGATTAAATGGCTTAATTAAATGAGACAGATTGGGAATTTGGCCAGTATAACATGTTTAGCTTGCTTACTAGTTTGGTGGGATCTTTCATAGCTAATTGCTCTTTAAAGTAAATGTCCAGTGTTTCCCGATTTCTATGAAATATGACCTATAATTAATTGCAATATGAGTTAAAATGTTTTCCTTCGCAAATGTTTTAATTAAGTATATTAAAAAGCAGTTTTTCTGTTGGAATGGTGTGGGCGTACCCCAACAACAGAATGGTGTGGGCGTATACCGGTCATTAAAAATATTCATGCAAGTAGACTGCTGATTGGCCAGCTCATGACATCATCCTCTAAGAGGAAATAGCAAGCATTTTTTAAATGGTCTTCTTTGAGATACAAGTTTGGTATGGGATTTTTTTGTGTTTTTTCTCTGATTTATGCTTTGAACACAATATAGGAGTCAAAAACATTATTTGGGTATGAGGTAACAGAATATGAAAAAGTGAGATTTTCACTGGACTTTAACTCTTTGTTTAGTGTGTTACGGGTATGATATTCTGTGGAATAGTTTATTGATAATACTTTACAGATGTATCTCTTTTACGATTGTTTAGTTCACAAAGACTTGTTTTACTGTATTTGTAGACAAACTCATGTTTCTGTCTCGTCTGTCTTTCTCATTGGGGAAGTCTACTTTCTATCAGCACAACCATGCCACAGGACTGTAGCCCCATCCTTCCCACCAGGCTCAGCTGTTTGATTGAAAGGGTAGGATTTCACAGTTCATGGCTGCTTTGCAGTGATTACATTGGTGTGTCTCCAGTCTTCCTCCAGTGCTTTGAGATGGATCTTGAGACAGATTTCTCTCAGATTGGGCTTGTTGCTGCATTTGTTGGATTAGTTAAGCCTTGAGCGTGGCCGTACATTTCTGTACGCTTGACAGATGAATAATGTGAAGGGATCGGAGGAGAGAATTATTTACCACTAACTTGTTCGCTATCGAAAACAAGTCGTTTTGAGATACTAAGATGAAGGAACTGAGGTACACTGTGTATAGGTCTGTAACATGGGCTATTGTAAAATGGCACTGCCACGATCATCGGAACATGTCGTCTCATGAGTCGAGCTGTGCTTCCAGTGAGTGCATATTGTTTGCAGCACTTGACACTGTAGCGTAGGCTGAGTGATGCTGCTCTCCGGGCCCTCAGCACACTTAAATTGTCTTGGTCTCACATGTAGTCAAGCAACCTTATTGACAAAGATGCCCCTGAAAATAAGTGCCCCTTCACAACCCCTGTTATTTCATACAATGTTTAGATATCTGACTGTAGCATTGCTGGCTTCCCATGATTGTTTACACATAATCCACAGTGCAACTGACTATGACGCAGTGTTTTCCTTTTCCCTAGAATTTATTAGTTAGCATGGGGGGGGGGGGGGGGGGGGGGGGTAGTGGCTGTGGGCACGGCCAAAGGCGCTGTCTCCGACCCCAGCAATGTAGCCCCTCCTGTTGGCCGCAGAGAAAATGTAGCTATTTTGAAGCTAATTTCCTGCAATTCTACATGTTTTGCTATGGGATGGAGAGAACATTTTGCAGTATCAAAGCTATTTTCCGGCAATTCTACACATTTTGTCATGGGGCTGAGAGAAAAAAATTGCAGTTTTAAAGCACATTATCTGCAATTCTACACATTTTGCAATTGGGCTGAGCGAAGAGTTGCCGTTTTAAAGCCCATTTCCTGCAATTCTACACATTTTACCATGGCTTATGCCATCTTCTTATGCTATCTAAGTGACATAAACATTATAACACAATCAATCAGGGCCCCAGGCAGAATTTTTAGATTCTCCCTGTCAGTTTATATTTTGGTGATTGTTAGTTCTCAAATATGATCTTATTATGCTTTCTACATCATTTATATCTGGTTTGAGTCATTTAAGTTCACACTAAAAACATTTTACCCTCCCAATTTTTTTCCCAGTGTCACGCCCTGACCATAGTTTACTTTGTATTTTCTATGTTTTGATTGGTCAGGGTGTGATCTGAGTGGGTATTCTATGTTTCATGTCTTGTTTGTCTATTTCTATGTTCAGCCTGATATGGTTCTCAGTCAGAGGCAGGTGTTCGTCATTGTCTCTGATTGGGAACCATATTTAGGTAGCCTGGGTTTCACTGTGTGTTTGTGGGTGATTGTTCCTGTCCTATGTGTCCCTGTGTTCACACTATATAGGCTGTTAGGGTTTCGTTACGTTTTGTTTTGTAGTATTGTATTGGAGATTCGTGTTTCGTATTATTAATAAACATGGATCGTAAACCACACGCTGCATTTTGGTCCGACTCTCCTTCGTATGAAGACGAAACTCGTTACACCCAGTTATATGTATTTATCTATTTTTCATATTTTGGGGATTTGCAGCAAAGATTTAGCAACGGGGGAAATGCTGCAATAACACTGACTATATACTGGATCATTTTTGCAGTTTGTTAAGATAGTTAACTATAAATTAATTAGGCTAATTATCTGTGAATAAGTCAATTACAACACATTAAGACGTGCGTAATCCAATATTTATGCATATAGTATATATTCATTTTCACACAGGGCCATTGTACCAAGCTGAAATAGTGCAAAGAAAACCGTAGCCTCTGTTCCCCATGAAGTTGACAGCGTCAGAGAGAGCTGCCTGCCTGCCTGCGTGTCTGTCTGTCAGTCAGCCTGCCATGCTGTGATTGACACATCTACCTAATCCATGTTTACACTGTCCTGTGTGTCATGTGTCAACCCTCACCCGGCTCGCCGCTAACCACACAGAATTAGACCGTGTTTGACACCAACTGCAACCCAGCACTTGAACCCATCACTACCGTGTGGTAAAGAGAGTATAGGAACCCATCACTACTATGTAGTAAAGAGAGTATAGGAACCCATCATCACTACTATGTAGTAAAGAGAGTATAGGAACCCATCATCACTACTATGTAGTAAAGAGAGTATAGGAACCCATCATCACTACTAGAGTATAGGAACATAGCGGTTATTGCACTGGTGAGAGGCCAGAAAGCAAAATGAACATTTGAAGAGAAGGGGAATAGACTAAAAAAGGATGGATGGGTATTGTAAGTGCCACTCCTTGAATTTTCTCTCCTCTTTTCTCCTCATCTCTCTCCCCCTCCCTCTCCTCTCCCTCTCTCTATCTTCCTGTACCTCTCTCTCTCTCTCTCTCCGTTTCCTGCTCAGAGAAGCTGCTAGTGTTTACCTCCCCTTATCCCGGTTGCTAATCCCCGCCGGTGAAAGACTCCACTAAATAGGTGCTGGTGAAAAAAAGGGAGAGGGACAGGCAGAGCCATTAGAGGAGAGTTTATCAGAGTCGCCAATCTGTTATCACTCTTGTCCCTCTGTCCCTCCCGCCAGCCTCCCTCCCCTCCTGTCACAGAGCTACTGATTACAGCCAGCCAGGGCCAGTCCAGACAGCCGCAGCCACACGCAAACACACACACACCACACACACAGGCAGGGTGTATGTGCGTGTCTTTGTCAGTGTGTCTGTTTTTGGACAGTGTATGTGTATGTGCTTGTGTGTGTCTACAGTGTCTGTTTGTGAGTTCTGTTTTCTGTTCCTGTATAGCTGAAAATGGCTATTATTCACAATATCAATCTGTTCTACCACAGTGAAAAGACAGAGGCATCAAGCATCTCTGAGTGTCTTTTCAGCGCTGAACACCGGCGTGCCACACAACCCTGCAGCCCATGCTAGGCGTGGGGCCCCAATTTTCTCTCAGCCTAATGGCAAAATGTGTAGAATAGCAGGAAATTAGCTTTAAACAATGCTAAATTCTCTCAGCCTCATTGCAAAATGCGTATAATAGCATGAGATTAGCTATAAAACTGCATATTTTTCTCTTTGCCCCATGGCAAAATGTGTAGAATTGTAGGAAGTTAGCTCAGACCCTGCTCAGACCTTCACTGGCAGTGAAGCGGGTGTTCAAAAAGCTGCCAGTGTTGTATTTGTTGGCAAGGGGGCCATAGGGACACAGAGACAGAAGGGCCTGAGTTTACCTAAAGGATAAGTGTCAGAGGATCAGCAAAATTAGATCCTCTCAGTATTAAGACATCAATGGCTGCAATGTGTGTGTCTCTGCTGGGTGTGCAGACTGGTGTTCTCAGCTAGACTGCAGACTGGTGTTCTCAGCTAGACTGCAGACTGGTGTTCTCAGCTAGACTGCAGAATGGTGTTCTCAGCTAGACTGCAGACTGGTGTTCTCAGCTAGACTGCAGACTGGTGTTCTCAGCTCGACTGCAGACTGGTGTTCTCAGCTAGACTGCAGAATGGTGTTCTCAGCTAGACTGCAGAGTGGTGTTCTCAGCTAGACTGCAGACTGGTGTTCTCAGATAGACTGCAGACTGGTGTTCTCAGCTAGACTGCAGAATGGTGTTCTCAGCTAGACTGCAGAGTGGTGCTCTCAGCTCGACTGCAGACTGGTGTTCTCAGATAGACTGCAGACTGGTGTTCTCAGCTAGACTGCAGAGTGGTGTTCTCAGCTAGACTGCAGACTGGTGTTCTCAGATAGACTGCAGAGTGGTGTTCTCAGCTAGACTGCAGACTGGTGTTCTCAGATAGACTGCAGACTGGTGTTCTCAGCTAGACTGCAGAATGGTGTTCTCAGCTAGACTGCAGAATGGTGTTCTCAGCTAGACTGCAGACTGGTGTTCTCAGATAGACTGCAGACTGGTGTTCTCAGCTAGACTGCAGAATGGTGTTCTCAGCTCGACTGCAGACTGGTGTTCTCAGCTTGACTGCCGACTGGTGTTCTCAGCTAGACTGCAGACTGGTGTTCTCAGCTCGACTGCAGACTGGTGTTCTCAGCTCGACTGCAGAGTGGTGTTCTCAGCTCGACTGCAGACTGGTGTTCTCAGCTCGACTGCAGACTGGTGTTCTCAGCTCGACTGCAGACTGGTGTTCTCAGCTCGACTGCAGACTGGTGTTCTCAGCTAGACTGCAGACTGGTGTTCTCAGCTAGACTGCAGACTGGTGTTCTCAGCTAGACTGCAGACTGGTGTTCTCAGATAGACTGCAGACTGGTGTTCTCAGCTAGACTGCAGACTGGTGTTCTCAGCTAGACTGCAGACTGTGCTAAAATGAAGCTACAAATTGAAGTGCTAAAATGTGGTGCTTCCCAGAGTTTAGACTAGCGCAGAACAAACCACTGAAGAGAGATGGACCCTTCCCTAATATATTGTCATGAAACCATATGCAGCGTTGTGCTTTTGTTAAGTGATCTATAGAACACGTCTGATTCATCACAATCTCTGTCTACTTGAATTTCTGATAGCATGGTGAGTTGCTCTTGATGTAATCCCCTATCAAAACCATGGCGAGGGTTGCACTAAAACAATACAGGATGCTACTCCCTCACACACGAAGCCAAGAGTTCCTAGCAGGCTACTGTGTTGTTCTTCCTTGAGACACTGCTCCAGTAAGGATGGTCAGAGATACGGATCTCCTCTTATCCCCTACTACACTGAGCCGAGGGGAGTTGGTGGTAGGACCCATCAGTCAAACAGTATGGAGGGTTCAGTAGATGTTTAGTGGAGCTTCTTGACCACTGCAGCTGCAGGCACTATAGCCAGTCATAGCCCAGCCCGATGACAGGCTGGTTATGACACGGTGTGTATAAATAGTGCTGTGGCCCTTGTGACTGAGAGAGTGTGAATGTCATCCTCTCCCCTCGGGCTGAAGCAGTATAGGCTGCTGTATCCAACCTCTCCCCTCCCCAAAGGGACAGATGGGTCATTGACTGCAGAACCCAGCTCTCACAGTTATCATCACACCTCATTCAGTGATGGATGGTCTATTTCTTCACCACCAAATCTTAGCAGGCAAGCTAATCCTGAATACTGCATACTAATATAACACCAAGGAAGTAAAGTGAGAGGGCTCCCTGCATTTTGATTCATTTTATCTAGCTGTACAATAATTGTGATTTGCCATCACGTGCTTTTAGATTTTGTTCATGTCCACCCCCATCTCGCTTGGTGTCTACAGTACAGTGTCTGTGGGTCCTGTGGGAGCAACAGAAAAATGGCTGCAGCATGACATTTCTGCTGCACCGTCCATGTGCCGTCATTTAGAACTAATGACTGTTAACACTGGACTCCCATGTTGACATAGCAGGGGGCTTCTACCTCACAGCCTGTGACAAATTATGAAAGGCGGGCCTCATTTCATTAAACTTTAACTTGCCTTATCTGCTGTGACAGAAGACAGTACAATAAAGGCTGACAGGTATCTAAAGTTGTGTGTTTGGACTAGGGAAAGGGAACAGCGTGAGAGCTGTGGTCAGCTTTGTCACTAAAGACGGGGACATATGTTGTTGGCTATAAAAACTCAAAGCAGATGTTGCTGTTTTACGAAAGGAGGGAGAGGTCGTAGAGATGCTTTGCACATCTAGCGTGCAGTATTGTGGAGTAGCTGTCTTGTTTCTCTTATAACAGTCACTGCCACAAACGGGACAAAATAAATCGCAGGTGTATTTGTCCTCTTTTCATACATTCGTTAATAAACAATTGAATATTCATGAACAAATATTTTGGCATCATTGTTGCATCTCATTTCTTCCGTGCAGATCTCAGTCCTTTGATTATTTTTCAAAACCACTAACATAAGAATTAAATGTTTGCCTTGCTTATATAATGCCTTGAGGAAATACAATATATTTTTATTTTCAGGAATTACATGTCTTGACTAGCATAAGTAATATACAAAATATTAATATGAGTATATTTCAATTATTTCAAGAATTATAAATACGTACATACTGCCCCCAACAAGATGACCACAGATGACAATAGCTTTCAGCATAGCCCCTGTGTCGCTGCTATATTTTCACCCACATTGAGGCCTCTCTAAAATCCACTTTGCACAAAGAGAGAAAATAGAATAGAAACTTGGATCTTAGACGTTTGTCGCGCGAGGTTTATATATCAAAAGGACAACTAGACAAGCCCAACATTAAAGTATGTTCAAATCTTCTGCGGGAAGCAGTTGATTGATTCCATAGAACCTTGTCCATCAAGGCCTTCAGGTTTGAACCAAAGCCATTTGGAATGTTAAGAAGAAAGAGGTCGTTACGGCAACAAAAAGCTGCTGAAGCAGGCCATTGTAAGGTTCTGAAAGGACCTATCTGCAGCTCGCCAGGCACTCCTGTAGCGCAGGAGAAAGACTACCACGTAAATAAAAGCTTAGGGTGAGCTCACAACTTCACGGGCATGAATAAAAATGGACACAATAACGTTACAGATGCGTACACAAATAAAGTGCTCCATTCAAAGATATACTCAGCGGGCAATATCTTTTTTTTTTTGTTCATTTATTCAGCGAAAATATATCAACATTTTTCATCCAGCCGGTTGTAGATTTCGAAATTCAGGAAAGAAGCTGTGTGACTGTTTCAATCATTTTATTGTGACAGCGGTCAAGATCACTTCATCTTCATTAGTAAATACTACCAAATACTACTATTTCATTTAATTTGAACATAATTTTGATAGCCAGCATATATAAACACTTTATAGATTTTGTGACCTTTTTTAATTTCCTACGAGAGCCCTGTTTCTGTAGCTACATCGATACATATTGACGGACACCGGCCTGTGTGATCAGATAAAGTCGGATGTGGCCTTCCCTGGGGGTAGGAGTAAGGCCGGCTGGCCTGAGGAGTGGTCTGAGATAGCTCTACACCTGGAAGGGCTGCAGCAGACTGCTGCTCCAGCCTAACAGCTTAGCAGCATCCAGACTCCTGTTTGAGTGAGCCCCTTCACACAGGCATTGTGTAAGAGGAGAGTAGCCGAGAGGGCCCTCTGACAGACTGGACAAGGCCCTCCATACGAGCACCTCGCTGCCTTCAGCCCATGGCTATCCACACCCAGCCTCTGCCCTACACACACACACACACACACCCTGGCCACGCTCGTCTGGCTCGCGTGTGGCACCACTCGAGAGGGAATGTTGTTTTATCCACTGTTTGGTGTGGTTTTGGAGTTTGAACTGGGCTCTAAGCTGAAACACAAACAGTGTGTCAGTCTGCCTGGAGGAGAAGACAGCTGCCCTGTTCCCAGCCCGTTTGTCTTCTACAGGCCATTAGCTGCTGCCTCTGGTCCACTCCCATTCCACAGACACAACCTTTACATTTGGTTCTATTAAAAAAATAAATTGGATAAAGAAACAAACACACACACATATTCAGCCTGATAAGTTTGAAACTCTGTTGCAGCTCTTTATCTGAGGCATGGGTTTTGGAGAAAGAGATATAATCAATAATAAACAACCTTGAGAATTTCTGTAAACAGATGGCCCATTGAAAGAGGGATTCTTGGCTTCTGTACTTATGTCCTCATATTTGTTCTCTTTAATTTAGAACCAGACCAGGAATTTTTCTCCCATCTCGTCTCAGAGCCTCAGAGCACTCACGTGAAATGATGGCAGGCTTTCAGTCGATACCAGCTCGCTGTTGTCTTTCATTTTGTTGTGAGTAATACAAACAGAATACCTTTCTGGGCCTCTCAATAGACAACATCATTTCCTAAGCCTCCACAGATAATTCACACCATGAGGCTACTGTCTGGAAGGATGACATGTCTGTAGTCTCAGAATGGAGAGAACATGGGGGTGGAGGAGGAGAAAGAGAGGGAAGGATGGAGGAGAGGAGGGTTGAGAAAGAGACTGGAACACCATGTAAAGTATGGCCTTGGCGAGCCCACAAAGAGGGCCGGTGACGCTGTGAGCGCAGCAAATCCATACTCTCAGACACCTGCTCAGCTCTGGAGAATCGTCAGATATTGACCTTCAATTCAGTCCGCATTCAGAGTTGATGAAAAGAGATAAGCACTCTAATCTGTCCGTCGTCTCGGGCTCCTCTTTATTGACTAACTGACACAGACTTATTTTAGCTGGGGCTGTGCTGCAGTGCCAAACAGGATGGGATACATAAACCTAATAGATGTTTATTTGAAAGAGGCTAATATGAAAATTGCCACTAAAGACATATGAATCAATTTTCAAAAGCAAACATAATTGGATATTCCGGTACACTTATTAAATCTGAATTGGCCCAGGTCTTCTTGGCTGACAGGGAGGAACAGTTGCCCCCCTTTCTCTCCTATGTTTCATTGTGTGACATGTTATTATGCCTCGTCTCCCTCTGTCAGTCGCAGCGATTTAACAGATTGCCCGCCGAGGAGAGACTGCTTTAAAACTCAATGGAGGAGTGTGTGTGTGTGTGTGTGTGTGCGTTTTAACACATGGGATTGTGGTAGGTCCTTCGACTTCCCCTCCCACCATGGCCCTGTGCACTGTTTTCATACGGCACTTGTAGTTTGGAGGTTAGAAGTACTTGACAGTGAGTATGGGAGTAGGAGGAAGCACCTATTGAGAGACATCAGCTTCAATAGGGAGTAGTGAAGCCCACACACTGTCTGTGTCACACACCGGCCATGAGGGCAACCAAAACAGACCCCATGACCACACACACACACTAACAACCCACGCACGCACACTCTACATACACATACACGCACGCAATTTATGTACTCTCATGCACGCTCACACGCACACGCACACACACACACACACACACACACATAGTCATGGACCCAATATCAGAGAGCCATCCGGTTATTTTCATATTTATATTTACATGTATATGAGAGCCCCACATCCCAAGAATACATATATTTAAAATCTGGCAAAATCCGGAAATACCCACCTCCAGAGAGAGCCCGGTATACTTATTTTGAGTGACATTGTCTAAATTGAAGTTTGACACTCTTCACCACTCTAGCCTTTATGCAAATGCAACAACATCCAAATGTGATGGACAGAATTCAATTAACTGAGATGACAGAAAATAATCTAGTGAACTGAATACATCAGCCATGTGAAAGGTAACATAATCATCCTGGTGGGGAAGGGTTCGGGGAGAGAGGGAGGGAGGGAGGAGGGGTGGTTCAGTGGGTCTGGAGAGAGAGAGCATGAGGGAGAGAGAGATAGAGACGGGGGGGGGGGGAGGAGGGCACAGAGGAAGCAGATATAGAGCCCATTTCTAGCGTGTCTTATCTAATGGCACAAGCTCTATTTCTCCAAAGCGGAGTCTCCAGTCCAGTAAACTCTTGATCTCAAATGAGAGGCCTGAAACACTGTTGCTAAGCAATTAAGGGGCCTATATTGAGCAGCTGATTCCCAGAATTCAGTGTCCATCATTACAATTTCTGCCTCACCTAATAGACTTCCATACTGTTGAACAGCAGCGCCTAACGACACACAATGAAATAGGCTCAGACCAGACTGCAAATTACAGAGCCTCAGCCTGGGTCTTTCTCCTAAAACTACAGAGTCTGACTAAAACAACTGTTGCTGCAGTCTATGAGTGTTTAGGCACTATCTCTGGTTTGTCTTGTATGTGGGTGTGTGTCTGAGATGGGAGTATATATTACAAATATATTAGAAAATACATAAACATTGTGATAATTTACATAGACATACTTACATATTGTATCATCTGAGTTCTAATACCACTGATTAAACTATATAATTAACGTTAGGAGGTCAATATGAGAAGTTAGTGACATTCTTCAAGACCTGAGAAATAGACCAATGATCATGTTCTGATATAACCTATATTTAGCTAGGCAAGTCAGTTAAGAACAAATTCTTATTTCCAAAGACAGCCTAGGAACAGTGGGTTAAATGTCTTGTTCAGTGGCAGAATGTTTACCTTGTCAGCTCGGGGATTTGATATTGCAACCTTCCAGTTTCTGGGCCAACACTCTAACCACTAGACTACCTGCCACGGATCAAATTATTATAATTCCCAAAATGATGTAATATTACTCTGAAAATAATATAATTCAAACATACAATTACAGTTCATTCTTTATCATAATCCTGATAGTAGTTGGATGTTAAGAGTGTTCCAAGAACACAATGGGTATGACTCGTCTCCCAGACAGAAATGCTGCCTGCCTCTGAGAACGTCAGGGACTCAATATACTAGTGACCATGTGGGGGCACCCTTACCCAAGTTTTGAAACACTGGTCCACAGCATGAAGTTATTGGTCAGTGGTCACAGTGACATATGACAACTATTGTTTTTTGTCTTGGAGTATCATTGTTATCACAAACAGTAATGAGCTGTATTCAGTAGACAATCAAATACCATCACTGTCGTTAAACGTGTTTGGTGTTTGTAGAACAGTGATGGGGAGTGGGTAATATACCAATAGCTGCAACTCTGCCTGGTTTGTTTGTAAAAAAAGGTTGTAATTCCATGTATAAAGAGGGAATCTTCGTTAGTCCAGAGTGCATCCGTCTGTTTGTGTCCCCTCAGTGTTCAGTGTTCAGTGTTCAGTGTGGAGGTGATGATTGGTGATGTTGCACGCAGTGTGCAGTGCAGTAACTTCCAGTAGCTACTGACACTAGGTGGCTCTGCAGGGATGCCTTGCTCGGAGATGATGGTGCTCACCCTTCAAGCGTTTCTACTATTTTCATACAACATATCTTTTCATGCTTTATTCTATCAAAACTAATAGTGAGCAATATTGTGTGATGGCGTTGTCAGTTATTTTAAATCACCCCAGTAAATGAAATAACCCATCGTGATCCATGTGGTTTTATCCTCAGTGTATCAGCAACTTCATAATCACTCTGTCAATGTTCAACCCCCCCCCCCCCCCCCCCCCCCCCCAATTTCCTATATGATAATGTCGAGGCTACATTTTACATTTCTACTTTTATCAGTTACTAATTATATTACAAGCCTGATTTAATCGTGGCCATTTAAATGTGGTGAGTAAGAAAATAGTGTGGCTCAAAAACACAGCATAATGGATGGTTAAGTGACTCCTCACCAGATCCCTTACATATAATGTAAATTCCATTAGCCTCAAAACTGGCTACTGTATGGCATTCAATTAAATAAAGCCTTCAAAAGAAACCCATGTCAAGCAATTTAGAGTGTGGTACATTTGAAGCTTGCGTGAGGTTACTAGTGCTTTTAACCAATGCTCCCACTGCATAGACCATTAATTACCATATTTAGAATGAAGTAGATTTGCCATGCAATAATCATTCTCTAATTTACTAAGAACTATTGCTTTTCAAACACTGGACAGTAATCACTAATTATGTTTAGCTAAGGAAATATATAAATAAATGTATAAATTAGCAAAGGCCCATCAATATGATTGGCTATTAGCTTGGTCAGTGCGCTGTGAGGGATGCGTTAGCTGCAGTAGAATATAAATTCCTCGCAGACATGGACTTGCTAACATATGCAGCTGTACACGCATGTAGCCTCCACTCACACACATCCCAGGCGGTGTCATTCGTCCGTCAAATTCAAGACCTGAAGGAATCGCTACAGAATAGATTAAAGAAATAGATGTTTTAGTGTCACTTAAACGGCATAGGTGCAGTAAAATGTGTTGTTTTACAGGGTCAGCCATAGTAGTACGGCACCCCTGGAAAAATGTAGGGTTAAGTGCCTTGCTCAAGGGCACAACGACTGATTTTTCACCTTGTCAGCTCGGGTATTCAAACCAGCGACCTTCCGGTTACTGGCCCAACGCTCTGAC
Source organism: Oncorhynchus mykiss (assembly GCF_013265735.2). Classification (NCBI taxonomy): domain Eukaryota; kingdom Metazoa; phylum Chordata; class Actinopteri; order Salmoniformes; family Salmonidae; genus Oncorhynchus; species Oncorhynchus mykiss. The sequence continues at coordinate 15,746,131 of NC_048589.1, read as the reverse complement.
CGCTAGGCTACCTACTCTGCCCTGTAAAATGTTACTTCTGTTATTGACTTCAGTTTTAGAGAGATTGGTCTGTCAGTCCAATTTACTTCGGATCAAGGAATGTAGACCACAACACCCCCCAATTTATCATATATCAACCATAACAGATTGCAGTCCTTCCAGTCCTGGTGGCAGACAGTGATGGGACAGTCAGTTTGAGGGGGCCAAGCACCATGAGTGATGGTTTGCACCTCAGGTATAATGAGGAGTTCCTGCTCAGCCGCTGAGAGGGAGAGTGGCAGCACTCCAGCACTGCCCTCATCCTAATCCTGGGGATCCAGTCTCTGCTGACTGCAGGCTTATTCAAGGCTTTAGGGAGAAACACAGGGGCCATCCCGGCTCCTCTGGCTCCCCTCAGATCCTATCACTGCTCCTCCCACTGACCCACAGAGACGGCAGGCACCTGCCCATTCAGCAGGTCAAGCACGTCTCTCTCTCTCTCTCTCTCTTTTGCTCTCTCTCTCTTACTTACTATTTATTTGCCTCTCTCTGTCTCACTATCTCTTTCTCTCTCTTTCTTTCTCTCTCAGACACTCGAAACTGACATGAGGATATGGATAGCAGGCGAGTCATTGGAGGAGAGGGGAAATTGGTTAATTTTGTAAGAGGAGAGGATTGGAGAACCAGTTGAAGTGAGAACCAATATCTTCACTGAAAATAAACTGTGACACACGCAGTATACGGTACACATACAGCATGGACACAATGTGTTCAATGCAGTATGTTTTTCTGCAGGCAGCTTGCCTACACCATATTATTCAGCACTTTCAGTGGTCATTTATCAGTCAGGTGGGAATGAACAATGTCATAAACCATATATTCTTCCCAATGCCATATAGGCTATCATTTCATATATGATATTCTTCCACCTCATTTGAATTCCACATTGCAATATTCTCTGAGTCAAACCATGGAAGTTGTAAAGCATATTATCCCCAAACTGTCCCAGAAAACATAGAGCACATCATAATACGTTCTTTTCCTTCTGGACATCCACGATTCAGTTCAGTCCTGCGTTATGAGAAGGACATCCGAAACGAGGCCTCCACTGTAGGGAGCCACGTCACGTGACTGTGTACAATGTTTAAACGGCGTAAAACAGAACCCGTCTCACAGCGGGGGCCATGCTGATTGCTGACCACGCACACAACAATGTCTCCTCAGAACCCACCCTTGCATGGCCGCCCCGGCTTTGATGCTCACTCTAATTGGTTGAGATGAACCGGAGCTCGAGCTGCTGTGGTGTTGTGGCCCCTAGCTCAGCTCCACTGTACGCTATACCTGGCCACAGCAACACTGTCTGCTTTTAATTAGCTGGTCCCCTCTGTCTGTCTGTGTCAGAGATGGAGAGGGAAGAGAGATTGGGAAGACACAGGTGTACAGTAATCCAGGCCTATGTGTCCTACCCTTCTATTAAAGGGTTTGTCGGGTTAAACTGAGTAGAGAAGGTAAGTAGAGGATGGACCAGGTGGGGAGGTGCTGTTCTGTAAAATGGTGAGTCGTACAGGGGACCACCTTGGTGTGTTTTCCCAGCACTTCAGAGTGGTGGTGAGAGAGAGGAGGTGGCAGGTTGTGACTGCGACGGGAGTAGAAGTGAAGGGTGTTCCATAGCGGTTTGTTTTCGCAGCCCTTCACTTCTCAGCGTTTGGTGGTGGGTCCGGGCCCTGCTTCTGTTGCACAGCCGCTGGGTGTGAGTGGTGCTTTGTTTGACTTCCTCTCAGTGCAGGAGACACCAGCAGGGCCCAGTAATGAGTCTGCAAACAAGACTTACAAGGAAAAGAACCGCGTTGCTCATGACTAATTGCCCTGAGTGACAGAAACAGAGAAACTAGGGTCTGAGAGTATTTGGAGTTTTAGCTATAGGGCTCTACTTGACCAAGCTGAAGGATGGTGCTTGAAACAGGTTTCTTAATCTTATGTCTCCAGGTTAGAGCTCGGTGTAGGTATAACGTGCAAGACAAGGTCTTGCTAATCAGTAATAATTATGTAATAAGTATCCAATTAATTGATCTCCTTTACCGGGATGCATTTAAACAAGTTTTTGTAAACAAACAATAGCCCTAAAATGTAATGTCACCACTGAAAATGAGTGACAAAACCACGTCGGCCCACAATATTTACACAAGCTCCATTTTGATGACGTTATAAACTATTTTCTTCCATACAATCGCAAAAAAAGCAGAAAGTATCATGTCTCTGCAGCTTGTGTCGACTTCACAAAAGCACAAGGATTGATTATGACAAATTACTTGTATGAGCAGCCGAGAATCCTCTACCTGCTGTAGCCCTGGAGCTGGGAAGCGAAATTGTTCCACCCAAGCACCATAAAAACAGATTGAAACCTCAGAGCTGTGAATTAGCCACACAGGAAGCCCTAAACCCTCTGTTTTATTCATGAGCATGAAGTCTATCTGAGCTACGAAACCCCCGCGGTCTCTCTCGCCACATCAAGGTTGCTGCGCCGCATCAATTCCACATTCGGGAAGGTTGTGTTTTTGACATGCAACAATAATGCCACATTAAAAAGCAACAGGGATTAACCGACCAAGTCATTTGTGGATGTATAAACAAGTTGTTTATTATACTGTAAGACACAGAGGAAGTGACCATGGTCGCCATGTTGCAACTAGTTATAAATATAGAAACATCATTCAGCTCATGGAATGCTTCTCAAAATGTCAGCCAAGTAAACATTTGGGGGGTTTGGGGGGGAGAGAGGGGGAGAAAGGAGGGTGGGAGAAGGGGAGAGAGAAAGTTTGCACATCTGCTGAGGAAATGCATTGTTGTTGATAATCCTTTGGAAATTGAAAGAGGGCGATGCAGCGTCTCCTAAGGGGAGGGCGATGCAGTGGACACACACAGCTTACCGCCAGGCTCCAGCGTTTGAATGACAGAGAAGTTTGGTGATCACCACGGGGGGTTCTAAAGATTGTAGCCAAGTGGGAACAAGGTGAAGAGGCCACATCTCCAGAAATTGCGTTGGAACATACAGCAGACAAATGTCCTTTCAAAAGTCCCCCTTCTCATAGCCTCTGTTTATTTCAGCAGAACTGCCATATGCTGCAAAGGCAGTCAGTTGTCGCTTCAGCTCCAGTAATTATGGCTATACTTTGATAATTGCACCAATTAAAAACATTAATTATGATCCTGAAATCTGTGCAATGTTTCATAACAGGTGTAAACCGTAAGTATAGTATCATGCTGGCAGTCATCAACACACACACAAACATACACACTGAGATGAAGATGTTTAAAGCCTCACACTTAATAAGCTGAGAAACAAACACAAATTAGTCACTTTGCCAATGAGAGGAGAAATAATTGGTCTACTTCCCATTATGCTAATAAAGAAGCAATAATGACAAAGTTGCCACGCCGATAAGAACTACTCAGTAGGAGGCCATTTCATTATTATTTTTTTTTACTTCCCCTTCAAAGCAATTAGATGTATCTCACAATGTCAAATAACAACAACATACAGAATTCCTTTCGACACATCTGCATTTATTTGGGTTCTTTGGGTGTGGACTTTTCCTAATTGCCCTCTCTGATTTTAACAACTCGGGGCTGCTGTCATTATGGCTGCATTGAAGTCCTAATGAGTGGAATTGTTATCTAAAAGATGGACCCTTTTTCCCCTGCTGTGAAACCACATTAGATCCAGACAGCTCATTTCTATTCCCCCTGTCATCTCTCTAGAAATGACGCGCAGTGCTTGAAACTGTTTATTTCCAAATTCAGACCTCCTCCGCGGCAGCCATCGGCTTCAATTACCAGTTTTCCTGAGCAGAACCATCAGGCAGTCTGACACTGAGGTCCAACCTAATTCCCACCTTCTCCAAAGTCAAGAGCATAATGTGCAGATAAAAAAGGTGGAAAATAGCCTGCCGCTCATTAGCATGCAGGGGCTGCCTGTTCATTTGCTTGCTGCGAATGAAAGTTCTGGCACTCAGCACCTCCTGCAATATGAGAATAGTCCTCTTCAGACCGCACCGTGTCCTTACTGCAGCGGAAAGGTCATCCGCAGAGGCACACAGCAACCTGGCTAGCTGCTCTCCACTGGCCCGGCTGGGAGAGGGTGACGGGGGTATTGATTCTGGGAGCACCTCATTACCTGCTGAATCAACATATTATTGCCATGTTTCACTCACAGAATTGTTTACAAGTGTATTTACAACGGGGGCCAGGGCGCGACCACACTCATTAGTCCATGACCCGGCGATTATGTGTCATCTGATACGCTGCTATCTGACTTGGCTGTCTGACCAGGGCCACTGACCTGCATTGGCCCAGGCCCATTACTGCGCCCCTCTCTCCCTCTACCCTCTACTCCCTCTCTCTCTGCTCCCTATGAATGTATCCATTAGCCCGCCGATGTGTAAATTGTTTTCACCTGCACTGTGGGCAGATGGGGACCAGCATCTCGGTCGTGATTTCCTATGCATGAGCTTTCTAATCAGTCGGAGAGTAACACGATTCCCCTGCTCCTCGCAGGAAAAAGGCAAACCACACACACACACATTCACCCACACACACACACTTTCACGCACACTTTCACGCAGACAATCACACACGCTGATACGTTCACACACTCACAATCTGCAATCAATATGCATGCTGTGTTGTAGGGATATTGGTGCAGTGGTAGCGGTGAAAGGGTTCATTATATGAGCTTACATCACTGTGATGGCTTAATACTGAGGAGAGCCAGGGCCTGGGCTCAGGGCTGATCCTTGCCTCCACTATTCCCAATTTCATTCCAACTTAAAGGATAATTTGACCTCTGAGACTAAACCCACATAAGCACAACATCCAGTGGCAGTGTCAATCGAGTGTGACCTTGAAAGTGGATTCGAGCGAGGGCTCCCTCACACAACAAATAAACGCTCACTAATGCACTGACGTGGATGTGACATGTAACCTGGGCCTCTCTGCTGGAGGGGGCCAAACATCTCTTTCAATGAGGGTAGAGGTTTCCAGATAATGAGCAGTCAACGTCAAGGGATATGATGCTTTATTTCAGTATTGACAAAACCGTATTATCGCCATGGTTATATCACCATCACTGTATTACTAATATCGTATCATTATTGGCTATTGTCATACCTTCCCGGACGAGAGAACATTTCAGCACCCCCACCCCAAAACATCTTCCCATGGCGATGCCAGAGAGACAGAGTAAGGAAACTGCAGTGAGCCCAGCACCAGCACAGCATCTGTAATGGGATCACTCCAGATCTCTGACCCACCACATGACAGATGGTTTACCTGTCAGCTACAGACAGAGAGCTGGTAAACATGGAGGTGCATTTCCACATGCTGCAGCTTAAACGAGTTGACATAGACTTCTAACCTCATGTGAGGGCCCAGACAGGCCCTGGATGTCGCACACGACCCTGACAACATGGTTCTCATCAACCAGCCAGCCAGCCAGCCTGCCACACACACTGCTGGCCTCATCCACTGCCCTCCACACTGACACTGATACCGCTGTCTGTCACTCAAACACCCGACTTACTGCCTCATGTCTGAGTGCATGACAATACTCTGCTTCCTCTCTCTCAAAGCCGTTGCCAAGGCTCCAGAGAAAGAGAATGGAGAATGAATCCACTCACCAACCTGTGACATCACAAGATCTACATAACCGAGCAACAAACAAACAGGAGAGTACCGTCCTCATCCACAAGGCTTTGTTTTTACCAACACTGTATCCATTGTCCTCTCAGACAGCACTCTAGACTTTGCTGATGCTTATTCAAATCACCAACAAATGCAACATCAAGGTCAATGTAATGCCTCAAGTTGTCCATTGAACAATGAGATAAAAGTGTGTATAGTAATCTGTAAATGGCCTACCTTTAATAATGATTTACGCTATTGCATTAATAATGGACACCTTTCACACTCTTTTCTAAGGTAGGTTACATCTCTGGTGACATCTCTTGCTTTTAACAGAGTACTTTCAATTCAGATCAATTTGGCACAATGAAACTGCTTTATATTCACTGGAGCATGCACTGTCCTGCCTAGTTAGCATGCACTGTCCTTCCCAGTTAGCATGCACTGTCCTGCCTAGTTAGCATGCACTGTCCTTCCTAGTTAGCATGCACAGTCCTGCCTAGTTAGCATGCACTGTCCTTCCTATTTAGCATGCACTGTCCTGCCTAGTTAGCATGCACTGTACTTCCTAGTTAGCATGCACTGTCCTGCCTAGTTAGCATGCACTGTCCTTCCTAGTTAGCATGCACTGTCCTGCCTAGTTAGCATGCACTGTCCTTCCTAGTTAGCATGCACTGTCCTTCCTAGTTAGCGTGCACTGTCCTTCCTAGTTAGCATGCACTGTCCTTCCTAGTTAGCATGCACTGTCCTTCCTAGTTAGCATGCACTGTCCTGCCTAGTTAGCATGCACTGTCCTTCCCAGTTAGCATGCACTGTCCTGCCTAGTTAGCATGCACTGTCCTTCCTAGTTAGCGTGCACTGTCCTTCCTAGTTAGCATGCACTGTCCTTCCCAGTTAGCATGCACTGTCCTGCCTAGTTAGCATGCACTGTCCTTCCTAGTTAGCATGCACTGTCCTTCCTAGTTAGCATGCACTGTCCTTCCTAGTTAGCATGCACTGTCCTTCCTAGTTAGTGTGCACTGTCCTTCCTAGTTAGCATGCACTGTCCTTCCTAGTTAGCATGCACTGTCCTTCCTAGTTAGCGTGCACTATCCTTCCTAGTTAGCGTGCACTGTCCTTCCTAGTTAGCGTGCACTGTCCTTCCTAGTTAGTGTGCACTGTTCTGCCTAGTTAGCATGCACTGTCCTTCCTAGTTAGCATGCACTGTTCTGCCTAGTTAGCATGCACTGTCCTTCCTAGTTAGTGTGCACTGTCCTGCCTAGTTAGTGTGCACTGTCCTTCCTAGTTAGCGTGCACTGTCCTTCCTAGTTAGCGTGCACTGTCCTTCCTAGTTAGTGTGCACTGTCCTTCCTAGTTAGTGTGCACTGTCCTGCCTAGTTAGTGTGCACTGTCCTTCCTAGTTAGCGTGCACTGTCCTTCCTAGTTAGCATGCACTGTCCTTCCTAGTTAGCGTGCACTGTCCTTCCTAGTTAGCGTGCACTGTCCTTCCTAGTTAGCGTGCACTGTCCTTCCTAGTTAGTGTGCACTGTCCTTCCTAGTTAGCATGCACTGTCCTTCCTAGTTAGCATGCACTGTCCTTCCTAGTTAGTGTGCACTGTCCTTCCTAGTTAGCATGCACTGTCCTTCCTATTTAGCATGCACTGTCCTGCCTAGTTAGCATGCACTGTCCTTCCTAGTTAGCATGCACTGTCCTTCCTAGTTAGCATGCACTGTCCTTCCTAGTTAGCATGCACTGTCCTTCCTAGTTAGCATGCACTGTCCTTCCTAGTTAGCATGCACTGTCCTTCCTAGTTAGCGTGCACTGTCCTTCCTAGTTAGTGTGCACTGTCCTTCCTAGTTAGCATGCACTGTCCTTCCTAGTTAGCATGCACTGTCCTTCCTAGTTAGCGTGCACTGTCCTTCCTAGTTAGTGTGCACTGTCCTTCCTAGTTAGCATGCACTGTCCTTCCTAGTTAGCATGCACTGTCCTTCCTAGTTAGCATGCACTGTCCTTCCTAGTTAGCATGCACTGTCCTTCCTAGTTAGCCTGATGAGATGGCCATCCTACAGAATGCTTTATTTTCTAATTATCTTCAAACCACACCCATTCAGAGTATGTGTGGGAGGACTAATACTTACTGGAGACATCTTCTGGATTAGTAGGACAATTATAGTCACTGGCAGCGATGATACAGCATCTTGACGTTCGTTTCTGAGACTCTCTGTGTCCAATTGCCTCTTAATCTTCACCCGTGAAGAAAAGCTTTCAGAGAAACTCCGTCTCATCGATCCCCACTCCATACTTTATTAACTTTGCTGGCCAAACAATTAAAAGGGGGATTTTGTTTGCACCTTTTTATCCTCTTGACAGCACTTAACTCATAATTGACTTTCTCACCCTCGAACATGAACAAACACACATAAATGTACATACCACGCACACATCAACATGTTGCTGCTTTGTTTGGATCCACAATGAAATGTTGTGTCAAATAGACCGAATTTGACGCCTATGTGACGATTGGCAATAATAAACAAACCTATTTTCTGTTTTATTATTTGTTGAAGGTGGACACGGACATAACTCATATCATTAGCTAGCCACATTTCAGCTTTAATATGACTGTGTGAAAATCAAAATATAGCTATGCCAACTTCAAGTGCCCAATTGTTGAAACAATGATAAAAGCTTGTCAAATCTCATTTTCTGATGGCATAAGCCAATTATAGAAACAAGTGACCATTGAATTAGCCCATACGTAGAACTTGACAGCTTTTATATTCTGATCTAGAATAAATTCTGTGGGGGGAAAAAATCACCTTATTTGCAATTTCAGTGGGACTCATCTGAGCTCCAGTCAAACAATGGCCTACCCTTAGACACATTAGAAATGGGAGGTTTATTCCTATTGAGTACTAAATGCTATTCCTTCCATGGCTATTATTACCAGGAGAATATGTAGCTTTTTCTTGTATTTATTGTTCATCACAATGTCTTCAATGTTTTGAATGAATATTAAATGCAGTTGTAGATCCTTTATATGTTGGCCACAATAGCCAACCTGTAAAATATTTTACTTAACTCTCACCGTCAGATTGACTGGGGGTTTGAATTAACCCCAAACACTGATCCAAAATCTAAATGGTAGTGAAAAGAGTGAGCAAAAGCCATGAAGACCTAGGATATGGAAGAATAGCCACAAAACAGATAAACCCAACATGTGCATTACAGAAAGCCCAGCCTTAGCCAACTGTTCCAAGTTTGACACAAGAAAAAAATCTGAGTCTTCAGAGAAGATCATTTGGGGAGTGTTTCTATAAGCTGTTTATCAAATTACTAACCACCCAGATGTTTCTGTCTGGTTAGCAGCTGAACCCGGGCTCTGCCAAGCAGGGAAACAAAGGTCTGAAGGAATAATTTGAGATGTGCACAGAATATCAATTTAATTTACTGCCGTTAATTCTCATGCAAATCAAGACCTCTGTTAAGGCATATCAATTACCCTACATACTGTATCTATTCTACAAGATGAGGAGGAGGAAGAAAAGGGCCAATAATTCTATATGGGAATACAATTGGAAAAGGACACATTTCTATTTTCCCATGCATATATTATAACTCAAATAATAAAGCCCCATTTTACCATTAAGCATCTACTGATAAAACATAACATGCTGGCTTTTCCCCAATATGTATATGACTACTGCTGTTGGTGGATAGGCCTATTGTGCTGTTTATATTCCATACATACTCTCCCAGGGAAAACTGACATTTATGGTTTTATGTTGAATCATTTCTTAGTAAAACTGAAATAGGATTGAAGGCAGTGTATGTTTTGATGTATGGTACGGGTCTGGGGCCGTAAAAGTGGAATATGTAGGCTTAGTTATCTCTTGAGACTGCCATGTAACTCAAGGTTCAAGAGTCAGATAAGAAAGTTAACCTACGTAAAGCGGAGACTGAATGGGTGTGTCAGTGGAAGGGATAAGTCAAGAAAGAAAGAAACATTGGAATGTATTTGCTATGATGGATAACCCATAGACAGGTTGTGGTTGGTATTCGACAAGTACATGCTAACTGACTCTAATTGTCAAAATTAGTGCTTCTACTACAGATTGTGTTTCAAGGTTGCTCATATGCAGATGTAATGTTATAGCTGACTGTAAAATGAACAGAATCATCATCTAATGCATCCCATCATATGATACAGTGTTGTAATATTCAAATCTAATAGGAGGACTGATCACTTTCACCAACCTCGGCTGGGCCCCAGTAGAAAGAAGAGTGATTGCGAGTCTCACTCACTTCATCACCTCCAAAGTAGTGCTTTTCAGCTCTGTGCAGCACAAACAAAGAGCCCAGCAACAATATCAATTATACATGCAGGAGGCAAACAAGGGGATTTATTCCACAACAAATAGCCTCACGGAGAGATGTTGAATAGGGGTGATTAACATATGAAAAGGACAGCAAAACTCCCCAGTTCAACAGCTAAATAGCAATTTGATGTGGCTGGAATTGGGGAAATTGCTTGATTAGGGGCTGCATTTGGAGGGGCTGACAATAACAGCACCTCGGATGTGGGTGACGCGTCCGTAGCGAGACACAAAACCGATGTGCCGCTATTGTAGCATCAGTCAGAACGTGGCATGACATTAGAGAGCTGTCAACAATGAACTTCTGAAATGCAAAGCATGATCCGTGGGGATGCTGTGGCTGGCTACTGGAGAAAAGAGGAAGCCTGCTGCATCAGGACCATGGACAGAGAACAGAGCCAGTTTATCTGTTCAGTAATAATGGCATACACGTAGATCAGATCACTCATGCATTCGTTTTGGCTTCTATTTAGCTATTTAGCAGAACACAGAACTTTAACAAAAACCTACAACAGGCTGTTGGTAATTCTGGAGGCACGTTCTGTAGGCCGAAGAGCCCACGGCTAAGAAAGCTTTCCCTAGTCATTTTAGTTTCTTTGAGTCTCCCTAAAATTGATTGGGATCAGGGATAAGAGATGTATGGGGCTTACCATGCTTGCTGATGCAGCCGCATCTTCTGACCACTTCTGTCCAAGCATCTTCTGTCCACTTTTTTTGTGTCCACTCTGTCCGCATCTTCTGTCTACAGCCGCATCTTCTGTCCACTCAAGGCCTGCTATGTCAAGCCAGGCTACACTGTACATCACTTCGTATTTAAAAGGGAAGATTTTTACAGAAAATTACTGAAATGATAGTAAAGAACATGAGTAGAATAATGCATTGTTGAAAACTTGGCTTGCATAATGTGTCAATCCAAATATCCAATCTTGCTGACCAATGCAAATCACTACATCAGCAGTAAAAAAAACGTGACTTTCCCAACTGGACAAAAGGAACACCTATGTGAGAAGCTGTTCATTGACTACAGCTCAGCGTTCAATACCATAGTGCCCTCAAAGCTCATCAATAAGCTAAGGACCCTGGGAATAAACACCTTCCTCTGCAACTGGATCCTGGACTTCCTGGCGGGCCGCCCCTAGGTGGAAAGAGTAGGTAACAACACATCCACCACGCTGATCCTCAACACAGGGGCCCCTCAGTGGTGCGTGCTCAGTCCCCTCCTGTACTCCCTGTTCACTCACGACTGCACGGCCAGGCACAACTCCAACACCATCATTAAATTTGCTGATGACACAACAGTGGTAGGCCTGATCACCGACAACAATGAGACAGCCTATAGGGAGGAAGTCAGAGACCTGGCCGTGTTGTTGATGACAAGTAATCAGACGTTTACATACACTTATGTTGAGTCATTAAAACTAGTTTTTGAACCACTCCACAAATGTCTTGTTAACAAACTATAGTTTTGGCAAGTCGGTTAGGACATCTACTTTGTGCATGACACAAGTCATTTTACCAACAATTGTTTACAAACCGATTATTTCACTTATAATTCACTGTATCACAATTCCAGTGGGTCAGAAATTCACATACACTAAGTTGACTGCCTTTAAACAGCATGGAAAATCCCAGAAAATGATGTCATGGCTTTAGAAGCTTCTGATAGGCTAATTGACATAATTTGAGTCAATTGGAGGTGTACCTGCGGATGTATTTCAAGGCCTACCTTCAAACCCAGTGCCTCTTTACTTGACATCATGGGAAAATCAAAAGAAATCAGCCAAGGCCTCAGAAAAATAATTGTAGACCTCCACAAGTCTGGTTCATCCTTGGGAGCAATTTCCAAATGCCTGAAGGTACCACGTTTATCTGTACAAACTATAGTACGCAAGTATAAACACCATGGGACCATGCAGCCGTCATACCGCTCAGGAAGGAGACGCGTTCTGTCTCCTAGAGATGAACGTACTTTGGTGCGAAAAGTGCAAATCAATCCCAGAACAACAGCAAAGAACCTTGTGAAGATGCTGGGGGAAACAGGTGCAAAAATATCTATATTCACAGTAAAAACGAGTCCTATATCGACATAACATGAAAGGCCGCTCAGCAAGGAAGAAGCCACTGCTCCAAAACTGCCATACAAAAGCCAGACTATGGTTTGCAACTGCACATGGGGACAAAGATCATACTTTTTGGAGAAATGTCCTCCGGTCTGATGAAACAAATATGGAACTGTTTGGCCATAATGACCATTGTTATGTTTGGAGGAAAAGGGGGAGACTTGCAAGCCGAAGAACACCATCCCAACCGTGAAGCACGGGGGTGGCAGCATCAGGAAGGAAAATTATGTGGATATATTGAAGCAGCATCTCAAGACTTCAGTCAGGAAGTTAAAGATTGGTCGCAAATGGGTCTTTCAAATGGACAATGACTCCAAGTAAACTTCAAAGTTGTGGCAAAGTGGCTTAATTTAAGGACAACAAAGTCAAGGTATTGGAGTGGCCATCACAAAGCCCTGACCTCAATTCTATAGAACATTTGTGGTTAGAACTGAAAAAGCGTGTGCAGGCAAGGTGGCCTACAAACCTGACTCAGTTACACCAGCTCTGTCAGGAGGAATGGTCCAAAATTCACCCAACTTATTGTGGGAAGCTTGTGGAAGGCTACTCAAAACGTTTGACCCAAGTTAAACAATTTAAAAGCAATGCTACCAAATACTAATTGAGTGTATGTAAACTTCTGACACACTGGGAATGTGATGAAAGAAATAAAAGCTGAAATAAACTCTGTCTACTATTATTCTGACATTTCACCTTCTTAAAATAAAGTGGTGATCCTAACTGACCTAAACCGGGGATTTTTTACTAGGATTAAATGTCAGGAATTGTGAAAAACTGAGTTTAAATGTATTTGTCTAAAGTGTATGTAAACTTCCGACTTCAACTGTACATACTACCTCAAATAATCGGTGTCCCCATGTAACGGATGTGAAACGGCTAGCTTAGTTAGCGGTGCGCGCTAAATAGGGTTTCAATCGGTGACGTCACTTGCTCTGAGGCCTTGAAGTAGTAGTTCCCCTTGCTCTGCAAGGGCCGCGACTTTTGTGGAGCGATGGGTAACGATGCTTCGTGGGTGACTGTTGTTGATGTGTGCAGAGGGTCCCTGGTTCAAGCCCGGGTAAGGGCGAGGGGACGGTTTAAACTTATACTGACTGTTACACCCACACATTTACTCTGTATCGGTACCCCCCTGTATATAGTCTCACTATTGTTATTTCACTGCTGCTCTTTAATTACTTGTTACTTTTATCTCTTCTTCTCCAGATGTTTTTGAAACTGCATTGTTGGTTAGGGTCTCGTAATTATTCGGCGCATGTGACTAATACAATTTGATTTGATTATAGGGAAATAATGCCCGTTCTCCCTGTATGTATGCAATAATTATTTTGATTCCAAATGCATTTTCATTTGCATGAGCAAATGTACCGTTCATATACAGTCATTGGTACAGTCTGTAAGCTGATTCTAGACCAGCGCAAATCACATCACTTCGCTACTTTCCCGCTCCTGTTGTTTACAAGAGGGGATCTCTGGGAAGTGGTGCTCATGGCAACCAGCATAAACACTTTTCAGTAGCTAAGTTTTCGCTGCTTGTACAAAACGGGGCGCAAAGGGCAAGGAACGTTGTTGTCATGGCGTTCTGTGAGGACCAATACTATGAAAGAATTGGATCCATTCAACAAAGCATGCACGAAAGGTAAGATTTGAACCCGTTTTCCTTTTGGTGCCAGGCCCCTTTGACACCACGAGTTTGAGTTGTGCACTCTCCCGACACTGCTGCTGCTTTTCACGCCATGTGTCAGTGGATAAAGTGGCTAGCTAACTAACCATTAGCAACGGCTAACTAGCTAGCTGTTGGTCTATTTTACCGGTCAGCGGATTGACGCGCTAGCAAGCAACTATGGCTTGAAAAAGACGTGTAAGTAACCTCAATGTATAATTTTAACAATAACTATTGCATATTTTCGTTATGCTAGCTAACGTTAGCTAACCAACTTAGTAGGGAGGTTACACCAACAGCAAACTAACGACGTTAGCTAGCTAGATAGGGCTAGCTTAGCGTTAAATAGCTACTGTTACTCATGTCACTGTGTATGCAATACCGGTTTCATACGAACTGGTAAAACATGTCATTCTTACCAGAACTGCAGCAACGTTAGATCAGGCGACTAATCAGTAGTTTAATAATTAGCTAGCTACTGTAACGTTACTGTAGCTAGCTAACTATGAAGATGTTGACGGTTAATGTACGTTTAGCACCGTGCACGACCATCTGGACCTTTTCTTTCTCACAGACCACTATTGTGGGCGTTCATGGGGCTGCTGAAGCTAGTATGTTATGGGGACACGTCTTTGTTTGTTGCCTATAATAGTTTTTATTCGTATGATGCAAAGATGGGGGAAAAACTATGTAGCCAACATCTGTTTAATCTATTCCTGTAGGGAAAAGAGGAGACTTGAGTTGGAGAGGGAGTTGTTTGCTTACTGCAGATCTGACAAGAGAGGGTAAGTGGGTCCCAACAATTAACAATGTAGCTCGTTAGCTAGCAGTTTATCTTTATGTGCATTGTTTATCAAACCCTTAATCATAATAACAGTTCACTCATTAGCTATCCAGTTATTATTTTTCATCCCAAATTGTTGTATTTCCTTTATGTGGGCACAGCACCCGGTTTATTCCAGGGTAACGATGAGCAATAACCTGTGTAGGCATGACATTGTAGTGGTTATGTAAGTACAGACAGTTAGACTAGTAGTACCACTGTTATTAGGCTATACTAGTATGCTAGTTATTTCACTGGTAGTCACTCGGGTCTGAATTAGGCCTATACAATGCAAGGTTATTATTATTATTATTATTATTTAACTGTATACTGAAGTTCTAAACTGTTCAGCTACTAATGAGGAATGCTAGTGAAAACAGAACATGGAGATAGGCCTACTCATAGTACAGTGTTTCCCCTAGGATTATTTTTCAGCAGCAGTGGCAAATGTAGCGGGGGAATATTTTTGGGGGGTGAAACGACTGACTTTCTGGTGACTTTTTAAAAGGACACTCTACTCCAAAATGAATGAGAATGTTGACACCATCTGAAATATAATTTTCCCTTTTAAAAACATTATAACCTGTAGCCCAATTGATGCCGCATCGGGGCGGCAGGTAGCCTAGTGGTTAGAGCGTTGGACTAGTAACCGAAAGGTTGCAAGATCGAATCCCAGAGCTGTTCGTTCCTAGGCCGTCATTGAAAATAAGAATTTGTTCTTAACTGACTTGCCTAGTTAAATAAAGGTAAAATAAATTTAAAAAAATAGTGGTGCTAGGTGATAAGAGGGGAAAAGGAGACTAGAGGGCAAATGTAAATAAAAGGGCTGAAGCATGGGGTTTCTCATCTGCATTTACCTAATTGAAAACCCCCCAAATACTTTGAATGCATCAAATGCTACAAATATACTGTACATTGTAACTTGTCACTCTGATATTAAAGGCATGTCTTGGCAGACATTTAAAGCTGGAGTCCTTAATGGTGAAGCCGCCACGTCCGTTTGTGAAATTACAACAACAAAGAAGTTACTGCAAACAAAGAACACTGTTTTTCTTCCCTAAGACATCATTGTATGCTCGATAGAACAGCAGATTATGTACTGCAAGTGTTTTTGTCACGCCGGGCGACGTCTGCATCGTAAGAAAAAACAATAGCAACGGCTGCGGTGGCGGTGGCAGATAGTGGCACTTTTTCCTCTTAAAATAGTGGCACATTCCACCTTAAAAATAATAATATTATAATCGGGGGGAGAGTGGCAGGGTGCCGCAGCTAAATTAATATATAGGGGAAACACTGCCGTAGTAACCATTTCTTTAGAATAATGTGTGGAGGAATAGTACTGCACATCTGGCTTTTATTTGCATGAGTGTCCTTTAAATAAATACATCTCTTTATTGCCTTAAGTCTTCAGATAAAGTGTGCCACACTCCGTGGTTATCTCAAGGAAATCTGTGAGAGAGAGAAACAGGCAAAAATTCGAAACCTGGAGCTCCTGAGAGATGTGGAGCGCATTGAAATGAGCATGAAGGAGCACTGTCCTGACCGTAACCCTCTGGATGAACACAAGGTAAGACTGGGACACTGCAGTGCCAGTGTCTCATCTGTTCAGTGTGTAGCCACAGCTGCAGAGTTGTTATTAGGCATTGTGAATTTAAAAGGTTTATGATTCTCAGCAAACTGTACCACGATTTACATGATTGAGATGGAGAGCACCTTTTATTGAAATCTTTTTTACATGATTCAATAAAGATCACTGTACAGTAAACCTATGGTTGACGCTCATGCTCTATTGTCCCTTATGTACTGAAGAATAGTTAATGTGAGCGTGGGATCATGATTTACAAGGCCATTTCACAACACAAAAATGTTTTAGAATTTCAAAAATATGATGCATGCACTTCAATGACGTTCTTATTGTCAATTGCCTTAGTATCATGCTCTAATTGCCGTACACTGTAGGGATATTTACACTCATTTGCTTGATGTAACAATAGTCAACACTCGAACACTGCAGTTTATCACTGCAGGCAAATGAGCAAGAGAAAACAATGAACGAGTCAGATTATCGCTTAACTCAACAACAGTGCTCTACAGCTTAATATCAAATTAACAAAATTGGTTAATTATGACTCGCTAAATTAATTGCCCAATATTGAGACAGTGAAGTGCTCCAGAGGTTTATTTTTTCCCCCTCAAGCAGTTGCTTTGTTTATTTTTTTATGCTTTATGATTCATACATGTTTGTAGTTTATTTTTATAAATAATTTTCTGTTGTCACATTGTTTCATTCATCTTCCTGTTACAAGTGTGCTATGGCTTCATTGTCAAGCAGTCAAACAACTGTGAAAAGGTACCTTTAACATTCAATTGTAGATATTTTGTATACTGTATATGTATATGTCGCTATTTGTTTTCTTGTTTAGATATTTCAGCCTATTTCTCCAATACAGTACGACCACACACATACATAGAAATGATGCTGACCGTAATCATAATCACTCGTGACTTCATTGTTGATATCAGTCGCTGTCGAATCAGTGCAAATAGATAACAAGTGTATTTAGTAATTTTTGATAAACAAAAGTAGCTTTTTTTTGTGTGCAATTTGTATTGTTTTGAAGAAAAGGCCTGGGATGTTGGAGTTAATCCTAGTGCCCTTAACTGCACCATTAGACTGTTTAATTGGAGTTGGGATTAGGGCAGTCAGTCTGGCTACTCAGATGATTAAGAGTGTTGCAGGCACCATGGAGGACACTCACTGGGGAATACCCGTGGTGACTAACTCTCATGTTTGGACACTTTGGATTTCACCCGCTCCTCTTGTCTATGTTTTTAAATGTGTTTGCAGAACATGTTTAACACGGTTTTATCACACTGAAGAAACATCCTATGTATACAATTACCAAGATAATGACATGTTCATTATGTAGATCTTTCTGATAAGGACAATGTCCAACGATGTATCCTTTTTTGTTTGTTGATGCATTGAAAAACGGTACAATAGATATAGAATTAGTGATTACTTTGAAAATTGACATTTGCTAAATGAATTGTGCTCTACTGACTGTATTTTTTTCCTGAATTTCTCAGGTTGAATGCTTGAATAGAATTTCCAGATTTATGGCAGCAAAGCAGAAGAAAGAAGAGCCAAATCTTAAAATAGACACGGTAATAATAATAATAATTAAGATTCTCTTGAAATTACAAAAAAAATGTCAATTAGAAGATAGATGTAAGCCTAACCTTTGATTAGAATAAATTAACACATTTTTCAAAGAACATACATGACTTGCAACTAAGCTACATGTATGTTTCATTCTGGCTGTAGTAGTAGTCTGCTGTTTGTTAATGCAGGGTGCCCTATGTTTTGTGCAATTCATTTTATATAAGGGTCATTTATATGATTTAAAAGTTATACAGCCTAAAATAGTATTTGGGAAATGCGTACCATGTATTATGCAATTCTTATATTTTAGAGTTCCAGAAGATTTGGCCCAAAATATTTGACTCGCACAGTATTTTCTTCTTATGGCAAATCTCTCTCTCTTTTTTTTTGTAGGATAATGCAAATCTTAGCTCTATCAAACTGTGTTTTCAGCTTTGGAACAACAAAGAAAAGTAGACATTATGCAGAGCAAATCTGTAGAGCAGTATACATTTTAACTGTGTCTGTAATAATGCAGGTGTCTAATCCTGGCTGGTGCATCTGTACAAGCGATGTAGTTCAAGCCTATAGCTGCTTCTTCCTTCACTTAACGCAGTTAAAGCTCTTTTAGATGAAATGTCTAAGACATCTCATAATAACTTGGAGCATGCTGTCTAGAGCAGTCACTTGTGACTGTGTGCACAACCCCCCCTCAGCTTGGCGATATTGTAATGAGCAAAATGGTACCGTCACTCCATTATGCATACAAGCCATTGCTGGCAGTGTGCATGTCCCTCAGGCTACAGCATTCATTAAGGGAAGCTTACCGGGCTGAAAGCTGGAGACAGATGATAACGGGATATGATTTTCATATTTAATACATTCCTTGGAAGAGCACGCGCGTGCCGCAGATTGATAGAAGAATCAATTGCTACTTTAGTGAAACACTTTCTACTTTGCCCTGCAGCTACCGATGGAATCACTCAGCCAAGAAATTAACTTTTCCTATTTTTTACCTACTTTGTGGATCTGCTGGGCAGAGCTGCATGGTTTACAGTGAATGTTATTAAGCAGCTAACTGTTTGGTATTTAAGACTCTTATCAGAAAAGAAACAGAAGCCATACTTTTTGTTATTATGTTTGGAGGAAGGTTTTTTTTAGCTTTCTCTCCGACCCCCTTGGTGCCACAGCAGACATGAATCACAACTTGTACAGAGGATTGCTTATACGATTAGAAGTTAAAACATTGATTGTGTAACATTCTTCTGAAAGAGGGTTTTGGAAATAAATATGACCTTGACCCAAATAAACAGCGTTTTTAACAGAAAAAGTGATACTTTTAAAACACTCCGCTGTTTGTTTTTGAAGACAAAGCCCTTATAACCTAATTTGCAAGTGTTGCATTTTTAGGAGAATAAACAGAATTATAGAAGCAGAAAATTGTAGGAGCAATATTACACCAACTTGAAATGTCTTTGCTGCTTGTGGCTGAAGGGTATCCTTGACCATTTCACGCTATTTTGCCATGGTATGGTACGTCGTGTTATTAGGATTATATATCAATTGAAGTACCATTGTCTTTCGAATTTTCATTGCTCAAATTGGAATGTGGACTGTGACAAGAAAAAATCTTGGTCTTTCGGGATATGATTTGAGCATAATGATATGAATTAGCAGTCAATTTAACTGGAGTTACACAATACACCTGCATCCCTAGATATGATCTCCAAAATGCATTGCTTTTGATAAACATTTTGCTATTTGACATTGAGTAACCGTGAATGGGTTACCTTTTTTTTATTTTTATTGTTTCCTGTTTTTCAGGGAGATTTGTTGAATTGCCATCCTCAGGGTGAGTCCCCCTCACCACAGGCCAGGGGTTTACGCCAACCATCTGTCATCTTCATGGGTCGCCAGACCTCCAGAAGTTCCGCGGCTGAAGATGCCACCGCAAGTATACACTTACGACAAGCGGAGCGTCATTCACCAAATCAGCCATCACATGCCTCGGAATGCCTGCAAAGTGGCCTTTCGAATGACTCCAAAGTTTCCAGAGAGGTCGTTGCCGACAGCGGAGCGTCTTTATCAGTTGACATTTCAGGCTCAAACGATTCCCCCGACGGCTGTAATTTGTGTGACAAACATGAAAGGACGGCGGCAGTGGTTCCATCTGTTCGTACCTTAACAGCCAGCGCCGGCGTGCCTTTTGGAGGTGATGAACAACTGACTTCACCTCGGGTGACCTTGACGAGGCCTGAGAAGAATAGCCCATCGCCCAGCACTATCAGCCATATGTGGGACAGGAATTCACCTGCAGAATACACTCGGGGTAGAGGGTCTGGTCATCAGGAGAGCATAAAAGAAGATGTGGAGAGAGTTCTGCTAAGATCACTGCCTCAAACTGACTTGGGAAAAGAATCTCAAGATGTGCCAGGTTGGTGATCTTATTAGTGAAAGATATTAAATGCCAGAAGATATCCAGACTCTGTATGTTGTACGTTGTTTCACTGTACTAGCTAGTATTTTATTCCTTAGCAATCTGATTGAAACATGTTCCTTTTAAGGAATTGCTGAAATGCATATATTTTGACTTATAATGCTACATATACACACGGATTCAAATAGCCTGATGTTTATGTGTTTTTAGAGAAGAGTGAAACCCTTAGTAGATCCAGTTCCAGTATGGAGCTGTCAGTGACCAGCATTGGTAGTGACCTGTCCACCTCCCTGACTGAGTCTGACCTGGCTGAGCTACCAAAGGTGCCAGAGGGTGTAGTCCATGTAGCCAGCCACACCAGGAGGACAGCCAGCCACACCAGGAGGACAGCCAGCCACACCAGGAGGACAGACAACCACACCAGGAGGACAGACAGCCCACCACAGAGGAGTGCTATTCCACCCAGCGAGAGGGAGCTCCGCAGCGCCAGTGTTCACAGTCAATCACTGGACACTCCAAAGCCTAGGAACAGACCAGAATCACGTAGCGAATCCACGTCTCCAGAAATCCCATTGAAAAGGTAGGAGTTCGTTATGTACTTTACATTTCGGTCTCAGTGAAGTGTTGCACTGCACTGGAAAGAGCTGTCTATTCATTTGATGACATTCAATTAAACCCTTATGTCAACCATCATAACAAACACAGTTCTTTTTAATTTTGTAAACATTTTTCTACATTTTCCTCCCAGCCTATCTGTTTAATTCAGTTTTATTGTTGAGTAAATTAAACAGAGGGGCAGGCTAAAGCAGTGAAGCTACAGCTTTACATGAGCATGTTCCAGAGTGGCCAAGCTGAACTGGGCTGCAGGATAACTAAGCTGCACTGGGGATTCTGCTCAAGACAGTTGACTTGCGCCACATCTGTAGCCGCCAGAGAGGATGGTGGGAGTCCCGCTCCACACGACCCACCGCACTCACTTCTTCTCAGCAGCAGCCGCTTTAGCCTCAGTGCACCTTATAGGGAGGGTTTAGGACCCGTGACAAACATTATTGCCTTAATCCAAGATAATGCTGTAACAGAGCAATTTTCTGCTTGGGAGACCTCAGGAAGTCTCAGTGGAGGAGGACATTTGTGGCGCCATAGAGTGTTCTGGAGGGTGGGCATGTGGACAGGCACTCACACTAAGAAATCCAGCGCTTGGTGTCCTCTGATTTTAAGGATGGCTTGTGATGGCTTGCACAGTGAACGGAGTGACAATTTCTGTCCATTAATCCAGATCTTTACTGTCCTCTGAAAAAAGTCTGATGGCAGGCTATAGATGTAGCTATAATACGCATCTTTCCTCTGTGTGTTAAGATAATTCTCAGTATATGTGTTGGTAGACAAGTAACTGTTTGGGGGTGAAACTCAAAGGTATTTCTTATAAATAACTGTAGCTTGTCTGTGATTTAGATTTAGCAATGCATGGGTGTATATTCCTCAATGCATAGGCCTCATCTTCCAGTTGTACATGTGTATTGTACAAATGTTTTCCAAGGCCACAAAAATACAGCATTTCTTTTTACAGTCCAAACTATTTTAACATTTGATCTGCTACAACAACAAAAATGTATTGTTTGCTTGGTATCAGGGTTGAAGTTTGACATGGAATGAAAATAAAACAGACAAATTATTGTACTTAGAACCTGAACAATGAATGTTTTTGTTTAGATGTTGTGTACTCCATTTAAATGTTCCACTGTGCCCTTTAGAGAAGCTGTAGAGTGGTTGGTTGTGGCGGCGATGGGGAGGGGAGAATCTGAGCTCTCCATTGTTAACATGGAGCCCTGTGTATGGGGGGGGGGGACGACACAAAGCTTTGATGTGAAGCTCAGAGCAGCCTGTCTCCAGTGCCACGCGGCCTCACTCAACGTCAAGGTTAGAGTTTATATCGCTTTTCCCATTCAGCTCCCAGGCAGGAAAACAAGTGTTGGCAATTCATTCCATTATTCCATTATATTTCCCCCTGGTGTGACCTGGGTGAGGGAGTAGAGAACAGAAACCCTCTTGGGTTTTCTTTAGTGCTCATCGTAATGGCTGGAGTCTTTCACAGGGATGCGGTGTTTATTTATTTAGGATCCCCATTAGCTTTTGCAGAAGCAGCAGCTATTCTTTCTTGGATCCACACAAAACATGACAAGTAAAAAAAACTAAACACTGATACAGTGATAGTGAAATGCTTACCTGTACGCTGTCTTTAGTGCAGTAAAAGTATCTTAATATTAACAAATAAGTGATAAAAAGTAGTTGAAAAAAAAAAGTGTAACGATGGAAATATGTACATAATTAGAAGATGCTGTGTAATGTCTCCTGTGGTGACTGGGAATTACTTGTATTATGTTGTTGTTAAGACAACAACGTCATGGCTATGTCAGCTGTGAGATGTTTTTTTTTTCTAAAAATCATGTGGAGATTCTGTAGCTATATGAAGTGTCTGAGTACGAAGCTCCTTAATCAAGGGCATTACTTAGAAATGGTTCCAAACGGACAAAGGCTGTCTGGATTGTACTGGTTATTGTGTACTCTCACATACGACCGTTTAATAGTGAGAATTATTGTACAGTGTTATTTGTTTAACCAGGTCTCTCCATTTGATACAACTATTAGTATTTTCCAGCATTTTCCCTTTTCTTTGTGTGTGAAAGAAATGCCCTGAAAGTGATCTGACACCAATCACTCATGTTGAGACCATTACATTTTAGGAAATCATGGTGAAATCGCCACTGTACACAGTGTCAGTGTTATATCACTCGCCAGAGGCTGACCCCCCCCCCCCCCCCTCCATCCCTACTAATAATACACTCCTGATGATGTCGAGACTCAGACACACACACAGCAACACCAAACGTGTGGTATGAGACCTCGCGATGAAGCCCTCACAACAATACGGAGAGGTTTGGTGCACACAACTAATTCCCTTTTTTTAGTTAAAAGGTCCCTTTTTGAAGAGCACTGACAAATAAAATGTAGAGTAAGTTGATGACAATTTCAAGGCCCACGCTGACGGGAGGAAAAAAGGCAGAGCTTTTACCCATGCTACTTCAGCTGCATTGAAGAGGACTTAGCGCAGATGGATGGTGCACTACATGTCATGGATATAATTCAAGCTGCCAGCTTAATCAGGATGTTACCAGGAAACAACCTGCAAAAGGGAAGGAGCAATTGTTTGCTGACCTCTAACCCCGGAGCCCATTATAGATTGTCATACATTCTTTTTGCCCCTTTTATGTTGGGGGGCTCAGGATCTCGGCTGGGGTTTCTGGGGAATTCAATGAGGGCCACCCAGAGCTTAATGCTCAAGAAAGAGATGGATTCCCCCGATCCACATGCATTAGGCACCCATTTCTCATTTTACAGCCTCACATGGCCAGATTAAAGTGTAAATCTCTCACCAAAAGAAATCATCTTGGGTTTTTTCTTGTTGGGAGGTTGGGCTATGTTAGCTGTCCGAATATGGATGAAATTCATGTTTTTCTGTAATAATTTCCAGGCCCCTGTTATATTGAAATGAGACACAAGAACAGTTTTGTTCTATGCTCCTAATCCCTCAGTTTATTAGCTGTGTACCCAGTGCTGAGGCACTTTATTTTCCTGCCTGGTATTCACTCCGCATCAATTGACATCGAATTGGTATTCATCAATCGACATCTCTGACATTGGTTAACATGTCAGTCAATACAAATGCTACCATAGTGCCTTGACCCCTTAAACACACACAGAGAGAGGAAAAATCTGTAAACACGTATGGTTCAAATCCAGTCAGACTTTTTGTTTCTGTGTCTTCATTTGATATACATGTTCTTTCAGACTGTCCATGGAGGGATTCTTCCATCTACTGGAGAGCATCGAAGAACGATTCCACAGAGGAGAACGAAGTGTGTACTGTGTCTCGTCACTTGGCGATAGCAAACGCAATAAAGTGATCAGGTAAGCTCTTTCCATATTTAGAAACGATTTTGGTCTTTGCCTTGAGTTTGGCTGCAATTATTTTCATTATCAACCAGTGTTCATGGATCTGGGAAAAATGTATGAACCTGCCGCCAAGGGCTCTCACTTTAAATTAAGTGTCATCACTTGGCACCAACAATGCTCTTGCAGCACATCTTGGTTTCTAAGGGTTTTTCAAAGACACAGGATTGTCATAGTAACCACACTTTGCTGCTGAATTATGGTCCTCTTGGCATTTGGGAGTCATTGAAATGCACTGGCTATGTGTCATTTGAAACGAAAGTGAACACTTTTCTAAATATATTACATTTTTGTACAAGAGGATAAAGATACAAATGTTTTATTATCAATAAGTGTTTGCAATAGAATAGCAGGGAAGGAAATGACATTCCCAACTTCTTGCCTTTTTGCCAGAATGATCAGAACTACTGTCACCTGGTTGTCAGACGGTGAATTGTGTGCGTTTTGTCTCTTGCTGTGGCCTTTGCCATGTGTTTGGGGCTTGTGTGTGTTGGGGCTCATCCCTAACATGGGGTGTACTGAGAACAGTTGCTGTGCTCTATACTCCTGACCTGTGGGCTGCTAGGCTGAGCCCCGGGTTCCATGGCGATGGCTCACTCCGCTCTATATATTCGTCAGCCTTTGTAACGCCAGGGCAGGCTTGAATGGAGAGGACCTTGATGCATGTGGAGCAGTCGTCCTTCACCAGCTTCAGAGGTTGTCATGGACCATGTCAATGGGTTGCCTGTTACCCGAAGAGCTAGTTAGCTCCAACTGGTCCACCACCGAGCCCAGGAAAATAAGGTAAGGCTTCTTTGAACTCTGCACCAGATAAGTCTTTTTTTGTTTGTTGATGTCACTGTTTTGAAAATGTATAATTTGATGCATTTCTTTTCAATCGTAAATAGAAGTGTGTGTTAGGTGAGGCAGTTAAAATGATCTTCAGGTTCATGCTGGTCAGTAATGTTATGACCCTTTGAAATTGAGCCTTCATGTACAGAATGTTTATTTTCTCCTTTGCGTCCTTTTGTTTTTCTAAAGAAAATTATTAATTGCTTTTGGTATTATTTTTGGATAATTACATAATTATTGTGCTGTAAAAACTCAGGTAGAAAAATGCTTCAATTGGTCTTGTGTTGCTGCTTCAGGGTCCCTTAGTATTATATTTGCTAAATATTCCATCAAGTCTGAGTGAGTCAAGACGGGAACATTTTCAACTCTGCTCCTGTAATAAATGTGAGCTATAATGGAGTCATTGAGCAGAGATATCAGTGCTCTAAAAGTGACCGAGTCCAATAGACAATCTCACCGTCCAAATGAAAAGTGAACCGATTCAAAGATGAATTCCACTTTCCAGACAAAGAGCAGATTAGTTCCTGTGCATTTTTCTTGAAGGTTTGATTGGAGTTCAGAGGAGAGGGGAAGCACATATTTAGAACAGGTTGAGATTTGAATTGAATGTCCGTGAACACATCTCCATCCTCCACAAATGTAAAGGTCATTGGTGTTACCTCAAGCAGTAACTCTGTGTGTGTGTGAATGTCATGAGAAAATGAAATGCCCTATCTGTGACTGGTTTCTTTTGATAATGAGGAGCTCCATTTTGAACCATAGCTTCAGGCTCTGCTATGCCTGAATACCTTATTGTATTCAGGCAAAAAGAAAGTGTCTTGAGATACAGTATCTTTTATACCCTACTGTGGTCGCTTGACCTTTTCTCAGTATGTAGCCAACTTATGTGTCATTAGGTTAACTTCAATTCACAAATATAAAATAAGCCAACTTTGGTCAATATATCAAGATGTCAAACTACACTACCTTTTCTTTAGGCGCACCGTGTGTGTGTTTCTTTCCATTGAGTTTTTCTTTCTCACCATTACATGCATGAATGACCCAACTCCATAATTGTTTATATTTGGAGTGTTTACACTATATAGATGGACAGTATATGTATAAATGCATTCTCTCACTGTAATAAAGTATGTTTATGTTGTATCTTACTGTGGTAAGATACAAGCCTGTGATCCTCGCTCACGGTACAGTGTGTCATCCATGCTGCAGCTCCCGTCTCCCCCCTGATGCTGCTCCTCTGTGGGATCGCTGGTTCAAGCACGCCCTTCTGCTGAAGGACTACCATGTCCTCACCCCCGAGCGCCTCGTCCAGCTGTTCACTCCACTGCTGCTGCCATACAACGCCTCCTATAGTGCCAAGGTATGCATCTCACAATACACTTCAGGGTACAGTACCTTTTCTTACAGTACATACTCTGTCATGCACAGGAAGAACATGTCATGCATTACAAGGATATACTTATTTCTTTATTTTATTATTATTTAGAATTTTTTTGAACTCCTTTTTCTATTTTCGATCTTGTCTCATCACTGCAAACTCCAAAGGGCCCGGGAGGCGAAGGTTGAGTCATGCGTTCTCTGAAACATGACCCGCCAAACCGCGCTTCTTAACACCCGCCCGCTTCACTTTGAAGCCAGCTGCACCAATGTGTCGGAGGAAACACCATTCGCCTGACGATCGAGGTCAGCCTGCAGGCTCCAGGCCCGCCACAAGGAGTTGCTAGAGCGCGATGAGCCGTGTAAAGGCCCCAGCCAAACCCTCCCCTAACCCGGACAACGCTGGGCCAATTGTGCGCCACCCAATGGGACACCCGATCACGTCCGGTTGTGACCTGGGTCTGTAGTTCCGCCTCTAGCACTGCGATGCAGAGTGCCTTCGACTGCTGCGCCACTCAGGAGACCCTGATAAAACATCTGTACAGACAGACTCACACTTTGTGTGTGTGTGAAATGTAGTGCTTCCCGTTCATCAGATTGCTACACAGGGTGACCTTGGCCAAAGGAAACTCTGACCCATGTGCTAATCGCAAATAACAGGCTCTGCCCAGACTCCTTTCATCCTGTGGCTTATTGTCCTGAAAAACACAGACCTTTAATTTGTTATTAGCTGAAGTATTGCTGTGGCCCAGGCCCACATTAATGAGGCAGCCATTAGACCTTCTTCACAACAGAGGCGGGAGTCTTTGAAATTCCCTACTCATTGACCTTGCAGCAGAGCATGCCCAATTAAACCGGCCATGAAATGACAGACTATTCACCAGGCCCACAGAGGATGAAAGATTGAGATAAGAGTAAGGTACCATCATTGCTACTCATCTTCCTTCCGGAATCCTCTGTTGCTTTCTTTGTTTGTGTGCTCAGGGTTGTCATTGTTAATTTGACACATGTACAGTTGAAGTTGGAAAGTTTACATACACCTTAGTCAAATACATTTAAACTCAGTTTTTCACAATTTCTGACATTTAATCCTCGTAAAAATTCCCTGTCTTAGGTCCGTTAGGATCACCACTTTATTTTAAGAATGTGAAATGTCAGAATATTAGTAGAGCGAATGTTTTATTTCTTTCATCACATTCCCAGTGGGTCAGAAGTTTACATACACTCAATTAGTATTTGGTAGCATTGCCTTTAAATTGTTTAACTTGGGTCAAACTTTTTGAGTATCCTTCCACAAGCTTCCCATAATAAGTTGGGTGAATTTTGGCTCATTCCTCCTGACAGAACTGGTGTAACTGAGTCAGGTTTGTAGGCCACCTTGCTCGCACACGCTTTTTCAGTTCTGCCCACAAATTTTCTATAGGATTGAGGTCAGGGCTTTGTGATGGCCACTCCAATATAGAGGTCGACCGATTAATCGGAATGGCCGATTAATTAAGGCCGATTTCAAGTTTTCATAACAATCGGAAATCGGTATTTTTGGACATCGATTTGGCCGATACTAATACCTTGTCAGCTCAGGGATTCAATCTTGCAACCTTATTGTTAACTAGTCCAATGCTCTAACCACCTGCTTCTCATTGCACTCCACGAGGAGCCTGCCTGTTACGCGAATGCAGTAAGCCAAGGTAAGTTGCTAGCAAGCATTAATCTTATCTTATAAAAATCATAATCACTAGTTAACTACACATGGTTGATGATATTACTAGTTTATCTAGCGTCGCATATAATCGATGCGGTGCGTATTCGCGAAAAAAGACTGTCCTTGCTCCAATGTGTACTTAACCATAAACATCAATGCCTTTCTTAAAATCAATACACAGAAGTATATATTTTTAAACCTGCATATTTAGCTAAAAGAAATCCAGGTTAGCAGGCAATATTAACCTGGTGAAATTGTGTCACTTCTCTTGCGTTCATTGCACGCAGAGTCAGGTTTTATGCAACAGTTTGGGCTGCCTAATTTGCCAGAATTCTACGTAATTATGACATAACATTGAAGGTTGTGCAATGTAACAGCAATATTTAGACTTATGGATGCCACCCGTTAGATAGAATACAGAACGGTTCTGTATTTCACTGAAAGAATAAACGTCTTGTTTTTGAGATGATAGTTTCCGGATTCGACCATATTAATGACCTAAGGCTCGTCATTCTGTGTGTTATTATGTATTAATTAAGTCTATGATTTGATAGAGCAGTCTGACTGAGCGATGGTAGGCACCAGCAGGCTCGTAAGCATTCATTTAAACAGCACTTTCGTGCGTTTTGCCAGCTCTTTGCTGTGCTTCAAGCATTGCGCTGTTTAAGACTTCAAGCCCATCAACTCCCGAGATTAGGCTGGTGTAACCGATGTGAAATGGCTAGCTAGTTAGCGGGGTGCTCGCTAATAGCGTTTCAAAAGTCACTCGCTCTGAGAGTTGGAGTAGTTATTCCCCTTGCTCTGCATGGGTAACGCTGCTTCAAGGGTGGCTGTTGTCGATGTGTTCCTGGTTCAAGGCCAGGCAGGGGCGAGGAGAGGGACGGAAGCTATACGGTTACACTGGCAATACTAACGTGCCTATAAGAACATCCAATAGTCAAAGGTATATTAAATACAAATGGTAGAGAGAAATAGTCCTATAATAACTACAACCTAAAACTTCTTACCTGGGAATATTGAATATTCATGTTAAAAGGAACCACCAGCTGTCATATGTTTTGAGCAAGGAACTTAAACGTTAGCTTTCTTACATGGCACATATTGCACTTTTACTTTCTTCTCCAACACTTTTGTTTTTGCATTATTTAAACCAAATTGAACATGTTTCATTATTTATTTGAGGCTAAATAGATTTTATTGATGTATCATATTAAGTTAAAATAAGTGTTCATTCAGTATTGTTGTAATTGTCATTATTACAAATAATTAAATAAAAATTGGCCAATTAATCGGTATCGGCTTTTTTGGTCCTCCAATAATCGGTATCGGCGTAGAAAAATCATAAAATCGGTCAACCTCTTGTGATGGCCACTCCAATACCTTGACTTTGTTGTCCTTAAGTCATTCTGCCACAACTTTGGAAGTATGCTTGGGGTCATTGTCCATTTGGAAGGCCATTTGCGACCAAGCTTTAACTTCCTGACTGATGTCTTCTCTAGAGTATGTGGGAGGCTAGCGTCCCACCAGGCCAACATCCAGTGAGATTGCAGAGCGCCAAATTCAAATACAGAAATATTCATTATAAAAATTCAGAAAAGATACAACTATTTTACATTGGTTTAAAGATTAACTTCTTGTGAATCCAACCACTGTCAGATTTAAAAAATGCTTTGCGGCGAAAGCATACCTTACAATTATTTGAGAACATAGCCCAGCAGACAAATCATTACAAACAGCAACCAGCCAAGGAGAAGAGTTACACAAGTCAGAAATAGAGAGAAAATGTAATTCTTTTTTTTTTTTACTTTTGATGATCTTCATATGTTTGCACTCAGAAGACATTCATTTATTGTTCCTTTTGTTCGATAAAGTCTCTTTATTTCCAAAAACCTCAGTTTTGTTAGCGCGTTTTCTTCAGTAATCCACAGGCTCAAACGCAGTCACAACAGGCAGACCAAAAAAAAATCTATTGTATCCGTAAAGTTCATAGAAACATGTCAAACGATGTTTATATTCAATCCTCAGGTTGTTTTTAGCCTAAATAATCGATAATATTTCAACCGGACAATAAAGTCGTCAATATAAAAAGGTAAACAAGAAAGGTACTCTCTCTGGTCACGCACATGAAAAAGCTCTGTAACACGGCAGGGTCCACTCATTCAGACTACTCTTACTCCCTCATTTTTCAGAATACAAGCCTGAAATAATTTCTAAAGACTGTTGACATCTAGTGGAAGACATTGGAACTGCAATTTGAGTCCTAAGTCAATGGATACTGTAATGACAAATTCCTACTTCCTGAATGGATTTTTCTCAGGTTTTCGCCTGCCAAATCAGTTCTGTTATACTCACAGACATTATTTTAACAGTTTTGGAAACTTTAGTGTTTTCTATCCAAATCTGAGTAGAAGGCAGTTTAATTTGGGCATGCTTTTCATCCAAAATTCCAAATGCTGCCCCCTACCCTTGAGAAGTTAAGATGTTGCTTCAATATATCCACATAATTTTCCCACTTCATGATGCCATCTCTTTTGTGAAACGCAGCAGTCCCTCCTACAGCAAAGCAACCCCACAACAGGATGATGCCAACCCCGTGCTTCACGGTTGGGATGGTGTTCTTCGGCTTGCAAGCCTCCCCCTTTTTCCTCCAAACATAACGATGGTTATTATGGCCAAACAATTCTATTTTTGTTTCATCAGACCAGAGGACATTTCTCCAAAAAGTACGATCTTTGTCCCAATGTGCAGTTGCTAACCGTAGTCTGGCTTTTGTATGGCGGTTTTGGAGCAGTGGCTTCTTCCTTTGCTGAGAGGCCTTTCAGGTTAAGTCGATTCATAGGACTGGTTTTACTGTGGATATAGATACTTTTGTATCGGTTTCCTCCAGCATCTTCACAAGGTCCTTTGCTGTTGTTCTGGGATTGAGTTGCACTTTTCGCACCAAAGTACGTTGATCTCTAGGAGACAGAACGCATCTCCTTCCTGAGTGGTATGACGGCTGCGTGGTCCCATGGTGTTTATACTTGTATACTTTTGTTTGTACAGATTAACGTGGTACCTTCAGGCGTTTGGAAATTGCTCCCAAGGATGAACCAGACTTGTGGAGGTCTACAATTATTTTTCTGAGGTCTTGGCTGATTTATTTTGATTTCCCATGAGGTCAAGCAAAGAGGCACTGAGTTTGAAGGTAGGCCTTGAAATACATCCACAGGTACACCTCCAATTGACTGAAATTATGTCAATTAGCCTATCAGAAGCTTCTAAAGCCATGACATCATTTTCTGGAATTTTGTAAGTTGTTTAAAGGCACAGTCAACTTAGTGAATGTAAACTTCTGACCCACTGGAATTGTGATAGTGAAATAATCTGTCTGTAAACAATTGTTGGACAAATTACTTGTCATGCACAAAGTAGAGGTCCTAACCATCTTGCCAAAACTATAGTTTGTTAACAAGACATTTGTGGAGTGGTTGAAAAATGAGTTTTAATGACTCCAACGTAAGTGTACAGTGGGGCAAAAGGGTATTTAGTCAGCCACCAATTGTGCAAGTTCTCCCACTTAAAAAGATGAGGCCTGTAATTTTCATCATAGTACACTTCAACTATGACAGACAAATGAGAAAAAAAATCCAGAAAATCACATTGTAGGATTTTTAATGAATTTATTGGCAAATTATGGTGGAAAATAAGTATTTGGTCAATAACAAAAGTTTCTCAATACTTTGTTATATACCCTTTGTTGGCAATGACAGAGGTCAAATGTTTTCTGTAAGCCTTCACAAGGTTTTCACACATTGTTGCTGGTATTTTGGCCCATTCCTCCATGCAGATCTCCTCTAGAGCAGTGACGTTTTGGGGCTGTTGCTGGGCAACACAGACTTTCAACTCCCTCCAAAGATTTTCTATGGGGTTGAGATCTGGAGACTGGCTAGGCCACTCCAGGACTTTGAAATGCTTCATACGAAGCCACTCCTTCGTTGCCCGGGCGGTGTGTTTGGGACCATTGTCATGCTGAAAGACCCAGCCACGTTTCATCTTCAATGCCCTTGCTGATGGAAGGAGGTTTTCACTCAAAATCTCACGATACATGGCCCCATTCATCCTTTCCTTTACACGGATCAGTCGTCCTGGTCCCTTTGCAGAAAACAGCCCCAAAGCATGATGTTTCCACCCCCATGCTTCACAGTAGGTGTGGTGTTCTTTGGAAGCAACTCAGCATTCTTTGTCCTCCAAACAAGAACGAGTTGAGTTTTTACCAGAAAGTTATATTTTGGTTTCATCTGACCAAATGACATTCTCCCCATCTTCTTCTGGATCATTCAAATGCTCTCTAGCAAACTTCAGACGGGCCTGGAAATGTACTGGCTTAAGCAGGGGGACACGTCTGGCACTGCAGGATTTGAGTCCCTGGCGGCGTAGTGTGTTACTGATGGTAGGCTTTGTTACTTTGGTCCCAGCTCTCTGCAGGTCATTCACTAGGTCCCCCCGTATGGTTCTAGGATTTTTGCTCACCGTTCTTGTGATCATTTTGACCCCACGGGGTGAGATCTTGCGTGGATCCTCAGATCGAGGGAGATTATCAGTGGTCCTGTATGTCTTCCATTTCCTGATAATTGCTCCCACAGTTTATTTCTTCAAACCAAGCTGCTTACCTATTGCAGATTCAGGCTTCCCAGCCTGGTGCAGGTCTACAGTTTTGTTTCTGGTGGTGGCCATAGTGGAGTTTGGAGTGTGACTGTTTGAGGTTGTGGACAGGTGTCTTTTATACTGATAACAAGTTCAAACAGGTGCCATTAATACAGGTAACGAGTGGAGGACAGAGGAGCCTCTTAAAGAAGAAGTTACAGGTCTGTGAGAGCCAGAAATCTTGCTTGTTTCTAGGTGACCAAATACTTATTTTCCACCATAATTTGCAAATAAATTCATTAAAAATCCTACAATGTGATTTTCTGGAGAAAAAAAAATCTAATTTTGTCTGTCATAGTTGAAGTGTACCTATAATGAAAATTACAGGCCTCTCTCATCTTTTTAAGTGGGAGAACTTGCACAATTGGTGGCTGACTAAATACTTTTTTGCCCCACTGTATGTAAACTTCTGACTTCAACTGTAAATGTATCACAAATCAATGAGTAGGTCTGTACAGATTAATATCTTAACATTTGATTGAGTAGGGAATATTTGTTTATTTCTTTCAATATAAATCAGTTAAAAAAAATAACAAATCTTATGTGTCCAATCTTCTGAAAAGGCTGCTAGCATTTTAGCTCTGGTTCTTGCGAGGCTGTAGAGGCTCTTAAAAATATGAACTGACAAAGAGAAGAGGTGCCGCAATCCTGATCACCATGTCCAAGCGCATCAGGAAGAGCCTGAGTGTAAACCTCTCTCTCTCTCGCCCCCCCTCTCTCTCTCCCTCTCTCTCGCCCCCCCCCCTCTCTCTCTCTCACCCCCCCCCCCCCTCTCTCTCTCTTGCCCCCTCTCACAAACCCACACAACAGCTTATTCTCCTTCATTCTCACACACGAGCCCGAACAGAATTTCCATTCACGTCTTGCCACACAGCCTTCACCACTCTGTGACCAACGGGAGCATGCATCTCGCATGCACACTCAGAGACCCTTTGAATATTGAAGGGCCAACCGTTGCATTCATTGATATTTCAATTGCAGTGGTTTGTGAGAGCTCTCTCCACTACGTGGTGCATTTGGAATATATTTAAAAAGAGAAATATCACGAGGAGGGATCAGGACATTTTGGATTGTGAGTGTTGAGTAGGAAGAAAAGATCAGATTGGGTGTTTGTTCTCCTCTCAGGATATGAAAGCCTGTACACGCTATCAGTCTCCCGATGACCTGCCGATCACAACTAATATTGTACAGGTTTGTCTGTTTCTAAATCGTCCTGATCTTCCCCTTCATATTAACGCTCATTAAAAGTTGTGAAGGGCCGTCTGAGCCGAGAGGCAGGCTTTGAAGACAAGAGAGGGCCTATCGCTCAGATGATGATGATGATGGCTGGTTTGATATGGTGAATGGAATCACCGTGTCCATCTCCCTCCTCCTCCTCACATGGAGCAGCTCTTCTTAATTGTGTGTGTCCTCGTCTCCCGGGAGATAAGTTGAGAGGAAGGAAGAGAGCAGTTTGTCTCAATCCTCTCCGCCAAGTGGAGATAACTTAACGCATTTCACGTTAACGCGAGGATGATTGCGTTCTTTAGGCACTTGTCTAATCTCATGGATGAGAGGAGTGTGTGTGTGTGTGTGTGTGTGTGTGTGTGAGAGGGGAGGGAGGGAGAGTAGAAAGAGAGAGAGAGGATAATCTCTTTTGCTTAAACCAGAGAGAATTTCTAGTTATTTTCTTTGTCACAGTCAGGATGTGTGCAGTACTCTGTACCACAGCCAGGCCTGGGTAGATTACTTGTTTAGTCGTTAGGAGTTCAATTTGACACTCCCTTCACAATGTGGGAGCAGTTATAATGTGGTTTTAATTTGCCATGGTTGCAGGCCAAAGTGCTGCTGAGGACACTTCTGTCCCGGTCCAGTGAGGAGTGCCCCTCGTTGGAGAGTGAGTCTTCATCTTGTGGCCTTCCCTCGTTCCTCAACAACAGCGTTGCGGAGGTCCAACCAGCCAGACCTTCTCAGGAGCACGGCGCCTCAGGGATGCAAGGTCATTATCCCTCTCTTTCACCATTTCGGTATGGGCAGTTGTTAGCTAATGTGCTACTCCTTTGTAGTGATGCATCACTCTCCGGTTATGATAATGAAACTGTATAGCCAGCCTCAAGACTAAAACTAACGAGGGAAGTTGTGATTATGACCCTGTCCAATGATGCAAATGTTTTTAGACTATAATTTTTTCAATCAGAAGTAATTTGCACATACTGCAACTTAAGTTTACACAACATTTCAAACTGAGGAAAGTCAGTAATTGCCCAATGAGACAGAGAGGTTGGGATGTGAGCGTTTGTAGAATGGTGCCATTTCTGTTAAGTATGAGCAATCGCTGCACTGAAAGGAAACTTCCCCCATATGACAAAGAATCGCAACACTTTCACCATAGGCCTCTTTCTGAATCCCTGGCAGCCTCAGTCTTCATAGGGCCTTCTATTCAAACAAAGGGAAACCCAGAGTCCCAGCCTAGCCTCCCCCTGTCTCTGAGCTCTGTGTGGGCCTCCCTTTCTTTTACAGGACTACAAAGTGGTGAAGAGGACAGCCAAGACGAGAACCCCGTGGAAAGTATTCCTATTAAAGGTAAAAAGGCAGTACCGAGCCCTGCATTCAGAGTTCTTGTGTGCCGTTTGTTTTCCTCCCACAGCAGCCGATAATGGGCTCTTTTTAAATGGATGGCTGTGGTAGGATGATCAAGGTGAATCTGGGGTCAAAGTCCCACCTGAAGAGCTGTGCAGTTCCTCTAATTATATTGGAGAAACAGTGCGTGTTTTCAGCCGGCCAGAGCAGAGGCGAGGCCAAATTGATAATTCGCGCCCCGCATAATGCAGCTGTTTAATTGTCAGGACACCGGGGTGTAGCCAAAGATCTGTCATTGGTTCTCATTATCTTATAAACAATGCTGTGCAGCAGCAGACTTGAAAAGACGGGATCTGAAAGCGGCCTGTGTACTAGTCCACAGCCAGAATCTCAGAAATTCAAAATGATTTCTTATTACACTAGGCTATGGGATTTCCTACTGGGCGTTTCATGTGTGGAACACCCCCAAGGACGCAGGACCGCAGAACTAGTCCAGTTTCAACTCTCAACTAATTAAAATAAAAATATTGTTTTGAAAAGAAACATTTCCAGTCCAGTTTCATGTCTGGAGCCACTGCTGGGCAACCAAAGGTAATGAGTTAATAATGTGTGGCTGTAAATGCTCAAAGTGACATGCACTTGTTAGTCCGAGCAAATGATTTGACAGACAAGACAACTACAATGGACAGATACTTAGATATATTTGGCATAAAAATGTTCCATTGTTTCATAATTTCTGTAAGGCCAAACATACATTTGTGGCCCACAGAGTTCAAAGGATTCTTGCCTATGGAAAGCACGCTTGGATGCGTAAACTCGACCCCTGGCCTGAACTTGGATTAAAACGACCAGATATAACGCTTTTATGTTTCGATTTACCGTAGTGTGTTAGTGTCATCAACTTGAGACAATTGGCCATTTATGACATACAGCTAGCTGCTCTATAGATTGTAAAGCCTGTGTAGTTCTCAAATATCAGACCTAATCCACTGTATATGGAAGTAGTTAGTGTTTTATTGAAAGAAAATCTCTCTCTTCCGAGTTGGGGTGCCTGCCAACCTGATACAGAGATAAGGTGGAGGGTGGTTATGGTGTCGTGGAAACGGTTACTCCCCTTGGCGTGTGTATGCACACTGCTTAAATACACAGCTTAGCCTGCCCTGCGCTGTGTTTTGACCCACTGTTCATCAGAAGGCCCAAAGAGCCAGCCATCGGAGCGTGTTGTCTCATCAAACACACAGCCTCTGAAAGTTGGAAACCTGGGCCTTGAGTCAATATTTAACTCTGACATTTTGTGTTTTTGGAACAGAGACAAAAGCATATCAGCTGCTTAAACAGTCTGCCACGCAGGCGAGGCAGCAGAGCTCTGGAGACGAGGAGGATCTGTCAGGTAAGGGGAGACAGCGCCTGCACCACCCCACCCCTCCAGCGAGCCACCGTGGCCTAATCATCAGTCAACACTGACCATATGTCTCACTGTTCTATGTTCTATAAAGAATTGGCACAAGTGTTGTATAAAGAATACCACCCTGTGTACAGGTTTTATTTTGTCAGTCTTCTGTGCTTTTCCTCTCCGTTTATTTACCTACATGTCAATACACAACATAGATTATCGTGTAATTAGATGCACGTCAAAATGTTTGATCTGTCTTGTTTGCTCTTTAAGGAATAAATGATGGCTATGAAGAGAACACTGGGAGGGTTGAGCGCTCCTCTCATCAAGACCCTTACCCTTGGTAAGGACATTGTTCTTCTTCACACCCTTTATGGAAATAGGCCACCAGACACCAAAGGTAATGATGTACATCTGCATGTAGCTCTCATAATTCTGTGTTAATTTCCATTAGATCAAGGGGGCGCCACCCATTAACTTGTGCATGAAAACAAAAGGCCAGACTGTTATCAAGCCTAAAGCCTGCTCTCACTATTTATTGGGTTTTTGTTTTAGGAGGCTAGCTATAAACCAGACCGTTGCCAACTAAACTAGTTTGGAAAATCCAATCCGACCCCAAATGGTTTGCACTATGTGTACAAACTGTGTTTCAACAAATAGAAAATCAGAAACAACTGTTTTGAAAAGAAGACTTACAAGGAGGAGTTTTAAGATGACACATCCCTTCATTTCCAGAGCTTCCCCACATCCTGAATTGCATTTAGGCTGCTCAAATCAAAGTGTTGAGTGGTAGGAAAATAACGTCTGAATAGCTGCATGTTTTTCACACATTTGAATATCAACACGACTTCATCAAAATCTGCAATTGTAGGTCCTCAGAGCGGCTCTTCACCGGGAGCCCATTTGGGAAGGTAATGGCTGGGTAAACGTTATGAGGAATAATCTTCTCTGATTTCATGTGATTACTGGGCACCACGCTGACACAAGGGCCCAAAGTGTGCGTCTCCCTGGCCAGGCCAGCGGGTCTCTCAGTCTACCTATTAGCAGAGGGAAGGGCATAATGGCCCAGTTCTATTGAGGCGCTACTGTCTGCCAGTGCCAGCCCAATGACTATACCTCTTTAATAAACATGAGCCAATTTCAGACTCCAGACCCTCTGATCGCTCTGTCTCCACTGTCATTAAGGAACATGGGAAGGCGATAAAACACATGTAAATGTCGAGGAAATGGAGAGAATCACACCACTCTGATTGGCCACTGTGGCCGTGTTGGTCCTGTGCATAAATTATTGAAATGAGACTAATGACTAGTTTTGCATGCTTGACACCTAATCTGGTCAGGGGAGGAGTGATCTGTTGTAGAGCGACAGCTAAGAGCGGTCACCATCGCACCTCTTTCCTGCTCCTCTGTGATTCCCCACCCCCGGATGCTTCCGTTTTAAGCATTCCACTTACCACAGTCACTTCTTGCGCTTTATTGCTTCTACAAGTGGTCTGGAAACCCTGCACTTGAACAGAAGCATAACACTGTAGCATGCTCTGCCACGTCTTTCCCTATCTCAATGTCTCTCTCCCCATCTCTTTCCCCCTTTCTCTATTCCTCTCTCTCACCCTGTCCTTATGTGTTTTCCTCTCTTCCCCTCTACTTCATCCTTTTTTTTATTTTTTATAATTTGCTTTATTTTGTCAGTGAGCTGATGAGTGACATCAAACGACTCTGTGGCTGGACTCAAAAAATGGCTTCCTCTCTGTTGTCTTAGACAATAATTATGATTTCCCAGTTAAGCCTAGACTACAGCTGAGGGATTGTAGTTTAAAGCAGAGGCTTTGGTGCAAAAAAAATGCATTTATAGGCCTTTGTATGGCTCCTCATTATGTGTGGGCCCGATTCATTAAGTAATTGGTTTGCAGTTGTTTACATGAGTATTACGGTCCTCTATTCAGGAGCCTTTGAGAGATGCATTGTGCAAATGTTGCATGTTATGAATGCAGAATGAGAGGCGGGGGGGGGGCAGTCCTATTGGCCAAACACTACACTCCGCTGAAAAGCAAGAGAAAGGCGCTGGGTGCCTCTTTGCATAGCAATGACTCTGCCTTTAATAAGCTTTACAGATTAAATACGCACGTTCGATACAAGATGCAAAGAAATACTCTTAACACATTTATATGTGCTCATTTCACTATTATGGCATTGGAGAGAATCAAGGTCTTTCATATTCAGTATTTCTCTCTCTCCTCCACAGTGTTTTTCAGAGTATAGAATGTGCTGTTTATTGTATTATAAGTCACGGCCAAGCAGACTGAGCTGCAACAACAGTTTATTAAGGATTCATCCATTAGAAATCTTTTGCTGCCATTGTGAGTGGTAAAGCAAAATCACTTTGTGGTTGAGTGGGGATGAAAGGAATAATGCAGGAAGGAGTGAGACTTAATAAGCAGCTGCACTCCATGTAAAGACTACTTGTTCCCCTTTGTCTGGGGGTGCATGCCACTGCTTCCTGTTGTGCAAGATTCATTATGCTGTTTTTCTTTGTTTTACTGTAGGCATTTCAGATGTTCCTTTTCCTTTCTTGTTTTTATATTTTCTTCGCTTTTTTCCCTTTTTTTTGTTGTTTTTTTGGGCCTGGCCTTGATCTAAGAAAAGATTCTCACACTGAAAAAGAAAACATAGGTGATCTCTCCCTCTCCAGTAATCAGTGAGTGATGTGGTTGTGATGCCTTCTTCCTGCTTGACAAAAACCTTGACTTGACAATTAGTGTGGAGCGTTCCTTGGACAACAGGATGTGCTCAGGCATTCGCCCCCCCCCCCCCCCTCCCCCCCAATCACTCAGACAGACACAAAGTGTCATAATCAGAAATTAGCCCTCTGGAGGAGAGGCAGGAAGAAGCGATGTGTGTGGCATCTCTCACAGAACACTGGTAGGGAGGGAGAGGAAGGGAGAGCGAGCAGGAGGAAAAACCGAGATCAGGCACCAGAAGGTGCCAGGTAGAGAGACCAACGAACATGCAGACAAACTAACAGAGCCTGATTTAGAGCGCATCTGACAGAAATGTGTTCAGAGACTTTCGGCAGAGAAATAATATGGTGACAATTTTTTTCCCATTGTGAATTCATGGCAAAGGCAGACACATGCCCAGTCTAAAAACAAATGCTTGCTCCTACCCCTAGATACTTGATGGCCCTTCATTTGTAGATCTGAAAGCATTGTAATTGTGTAAGCAATATGGGTGTAACTCCATATAGCCCACTATGAGTTGATTTGGAACTGGGCAAGAGAAACGGGCACAGACAGCATTGTGGTGATACTGTCAGACGAGGTCACTCTCCTGCATTGAGTTCCTCTCTTCCTCCCACAGTCAATCACACCATATCTAACCGTATTCATATAGTGTATACATCTGTCTGATAGGTTAAAGCAGACATTTTTACTGGTAGCAATTAAGTACCATACTGTGATTGTCTTCAATAAAAATGGTTTATAAAAATAAAATAAAAATAACAAAAATTAGCTTCTTAGCAAATAGCAATTTCTCAAGCAAGAATTTTACTAGGGCTGTCGGAATGGTTTGAGTGGGGAGTGGAAAACTGAAAATTTGCTGTTATTGGCAGAGCGGTTTAGCACTCTCTCATATTTGTCTATCGACTAATTTAAAAACAGGCTGAATTTCAGGTGGTCTTTTCAAACAACCCCCCCGCCCCCACCCTTTTGTCCTCAGAATTGTTCGTAGAGCTCCGAGACAGGATTGTGTCGCGGCACAGATCTGGGGAAGAGTACCAAAACATTTCTGAAGCATTGAAGGTCCCCAAGAACACAGTGGCCTCAATCATTCTTCAATGGAAGATGTTTGGAACCACCAAGACTCTTCCTAGAGCTGGCAGCCTGGCCAAACTGAGCAATCGGGGGAGAAGGGCCTTGGTCAGGGAGGTGAACAAATACCCACTGGTTGCTCTGACAACGTTCCAGAGTTCCTCTGTGGAGATGAGCGAACCTTTCAAAAGGACAACCATCTCTGCAGCATTCCACCAATCAGGCCTTTATGATAGAGTGGCCAGACGGAAGGCACATGACAGCCTGCTTGGAGTTTGCCTAAAGGCGCTTAAAGATTCTCAGACCATGAGAAGCAAGATTCTCTGGTCTGATGAAACCAAGATTGAACTCTTTGGCCTGAATGCCAAACGTCACTTCTGGAGGAAAAGTGGCACCATCCCTGCGGTGAATCATGGTGATGGCAGCATCATGGTGTGGAGATATTTTTCACTGGCAGGAACTGGGAGACTAGTCAGGATAGAGGGAAATATGAACCAAGCAAAGTACAGAGAGATCCTTGATGAAAACCTGCTCCACAGCGTTCAGGACCTCGGGCGTAGGTTCACCTTCCAACAGGACAATGACCCTAAGCACACAGCCAAGACAACGCAGGAGTGGCTTCGAGTCAAGTCTCAATGTCCTTGAGTGGCCCAGCCAGAGCCCGGACTTGAATCTGATCTCTGGAGAGACTTAAAATAGCTGTGTAGTGACGCTCCCCATCCAACCTGATAGAGCTTGAGAGGATCTGCAGAGAAGAATGGGAGAAATTTCCCAATACAGGTGTGCCAAGCTTGTAGTGTCATACTCAAGAAGACTCGAGGCTTCAATCGCTTCCAAAGGTACTTCAACAAAGTACTGCGTGAAGGGTCTGAATATTTATATGAATGTGATATTTCAGTTTTTTTAATACATTTTTAAACATTTCTAAAAACCTGTTTTTGACTTGTCATTATGGGGTATTGTGTGTAGATTGATAAGGGGGGGGACGGGACTATTTAACCGATTTTAGAATAAGGCTGTAACGTAACAAAATGTGGAAAAAGTCAAGGGGTCTGAATACTTTCCGAATGGCGCACATGCACACTCCATGTCTTAATTGTATCAAGGATTAAAAATCCTTCTTTAACCTGTCTGCTCCCCTTCATCTACACTGATTTGAAGTGGATTTAACGAGTTTCATCAATAAGGGATCATAGACTAACAAGGTGAAACCCGGTCTAAGCTATGTCATGGAAAGAGCATAATATTTTGTGTACTCAATACAACACAGGAAAATCAACTTTTTGACTGCACTGGGCTTTTAATCACACAATGTAAAGTGTTTTCATTTCTATTCATGATAAAAGTAAGTAGAAAATGGAATTAGAAAATGTGTTCCGAATTCCAATAAGTAGGTTGTCTTACTTAGGTAGTTAAAACAATTTGTATACTGAAGAAACATATAATGCTACATGTAAATTATTTGTCCCATGTTTCATGCGCTGAAATAAAATATCCCAGAATTGTTCCATATGCACAAAAAAACATTTCTCTCAAATGTTTTGCACAAATTTGTTTACATCCCTGTTATTGTGCATTTCTCATTTGCCAAGATATTCCATCCACCTGACAGATGTAGCATATCAAGAAGCTGATTAATCATTACACAGGTGCAACATGTGCTGGGGACAATAAAAGGCCACTCTAAATGTGCAGTTTTGTCACACAACACAATGCCACAGATGTCTCAAGTTTTGAAAGACAGTGCAATTGGGGTGCTGACTGCAGGAATGTCCACCAGAGCTGTTGCCAGAGAATTGGATGTTCATTTCTCTACCATAAGCGTTGTTTTAGAGAATTTGGCTTAATGTCTAACTGGCCTCACAACTGCAGACCACGTGTAACCATGCCAGCCCAGGACCTCCACATTGAATTTCTTCACCTGTGGGAGCATCGGAGGGGAGTGCTGTCTGTAATAAAGCCCTTTAGTGTGGAAAAACTCATTTTGATTGCCTGGGCCTGGCTTCACAGTGGGTGGGCCTTTGCCCTCCCAGGCTCACCCATGGCTGTGCCCTTGCCCAGTCATGTGAAATCCATAGATTAGGGCCAAAGGGCAACCGGAGAAGAAGGCTGACATTTCTACGTGTTTTTTTTCTCTTCTCCTTTGCGTTGTTTGTAACTTTTTATTTTCTAACTTATTTTGTACATAATGTTGCTGCTACCATCTCTTATGACCGAAAATAACTTCTGGTCATCAGGACTGTGATTAACTCACCACGAACTGGCAGAATCCTTTTGTTACTTTAACTAGTCTGACGAGCCCGAGGTGAATGACATACTGCTTTCCCGGGAACATGCCCAGATCCCCGTCATTTGTGTGAAGAGAAGGTGGAGAAAAGGGGGGAATTCTCTGGGAATTCGAAGGCAATTGGAGAAAAAAAAACACTGCCTTCCATTTTGCTAGCAAACGTGCAATCTTTGGAAAATAAAATCGATGACCTATGCGAAAGATTGAACTACCAACGGGACATTCAATACTGTAATATCTTATGCTTCACGGAGCCATGGCTGACCGACGACATTATCAACATACAGCTGGTTATACACTGTATCGCCATGATAGAACGGCGCCGTCTGGTAAGATAAGGGGTGGCGGACTATGTATTTTTGTAAATAACAGCTGGTGCACTATATCTAAGGAAGTCTCAAGGTTTTGCTCACCTGAGGTAGAGTATCTCATGATAAGCTATCTACCTAGAGAGTTTATCTGTATTTTTCGTAGCTGTTTACATACCACCACCGTCAGAGGCTGGCACTAAGACGGCATTGAATGAGCTGTATTCCGCCATAAGCAACAAGAAAACGCTCGCCCCGAGGCGGAACTCCTAGTGGCTGGGGACTTTAATGCAGGGAAACTTAAATCGGTCAGCATGTTAATTGTGCAACCAGAGGGAAAACGACTCTGGACCACCTTTACTCCACACAGAGTGCATCGAAAGCTCTCCCTCGCCATCCATTTGGCAAATCTGACCATAATTCTATTCTCCTGATTCCTGCTTACAAGCAAAAATTAAAGCAGGAAGCACCAGTGACTATATCAATAAAAAAGTGGTCAGATGAAGCAGATGCTAAGCTACAGGACTGTTTTGCTAGCACAGACTGGAATATGTTCTGGTATTCCTCCGATGGCATTGAGGAGTACACCACATCAGTCATTGGCTTCATCAATAAGTGCCCCGATGACTTCATCCCAACAGTGACCGTGCGTACATTCCCCAACCAGAACCCATGAATTACAGGCAACATCCGCACTGAGCTAAAGGCTAGAGCTGCCGCTTTCAAGGAGCAGGACTCTAACCCTGAAGCTTATAAGAAATCCTGCTATGCCCTCCGACGAACCATCAAACATGCAAAGTGTTAATACAGGACTAAGATTGAATCGTACTACACCGGCTCTGACGCATGTCGGGTGTGGGAAGCACAGCCGAGAGCTGCCCAATGACACGAGTCTACCAGACTAGCTAAACTACTTTTATGCTCGCTTCGAGGCAAATAACACTAAAACATGCATGCGAGCACCAGCTGTTTCGGAAGACTGTGTGATCACGCGCTCCATTGACAATGTGAGTAAGACCTTTTAAACAGGTCAACATTCACAAGGCCGCAGGGCCAGGCGGATTACCAGGACGTGTACTGGAGCATGCGCTGACCAACCAACATTTTCAACCTCTCCCTATCCGAGTTTAATACCAACATGTTTTAAGCAGACCACCATAGTGTCCTTGGGCACAGGAACTAAGGT
The DNA here is from genome assembly GCF_013265735.2 of Oncorhynchus mykiss. Lineage (NCBI taxonomy): Eukaryota > Metazoa > Chordata > Actinopteri > Salmoniformes > Salmonidae > Oncorhynchus > Oncorhynchus mykiss. The sequence continues at coordinate 15,701,786 of NC_048589.1, read as the reverse complement.
AACCTGCCTAAACGACTACCGACCCGTAGCACTCACGTCTGTAGCCATGAAGTGCTTTGAAAGGCTGGTCATGGCTCACATCAACACCATCATCCCAGAAACCCTAGACCCACTCCAGTTTGCATACAGTCCCAACAGATCCACAGATGATGCAATCTCCATTGCACTTCACACTGCCCTTTCCCACATGGACAAAAGGAACACCTATATGAGAAGCTATACATTGACTACAGTTCAGCGTTCAATACCATAGTGTCCCCAACGCTCATCAATAAGCTAAGGACCCTGGGACTAAACACCTCCCTCTGCAACTGGATCTTGGACTTCCTGACGGGCCGCCCCCCAGGTGGTAAGGGTAGGTAACAACACATCCGCCACGCTGATCCTCAACACAGGGGCCCCTCAGGGGTGCGTGCTCAGTCCCCTCCTGTACTCCCTGTTCACTTATGACTGCACGGCCAGGCACAGCTACAACACCATGAAGTTTGCCATAGACACAACAGTGGTAGGCCGGATCACCGACAACGACGAAACAGCCTATAGGGAGGAGGTCAAAGACCGGACCGTGTGGTGCCAGGACAACAACCTCTCTCTCTCAACGTGATCAAGACATGATTGTGGACTACAGGAAAAAGAGGACCAAGCACGCTCACATTCTCATCGACAGGGTTGTAGTGAAGCAGGTTGAGAACTTCAAGTTCCTTGGTGTCCACATCACCACAAACTAACGTGGTCCAAGCACACCAGATAGTCGTAAAGAGGCCACTAGAAAACCTATCCCCCTCAGGAGACTGAAAAGATTTGGCATGGGTCCTCAGATCTTCAAAAAGGTTCTACAGCTGCACCATCGAGAGCATCCTGGTTGCATCACTGCCTGGTATGGCAACTGCTCGGCCTCCGACCGCAAGGTACTACAGAGGGTAGTGCGTACGGCCCAGTACATCAAGGGGCAAAGCTTCCTGTCATCCAGGACCGCTATACCGGCGGTGCCAGATGAAGGCCCTAAAAATTGTCGAAGACTCCAACCAACCAAGTCCTAGACTGTTCTCTCTGCTACCACACGGCAAGCGGTACCGGAGCGCCAAGTCTAGGTCCAAGAGGCTTCTAAACAGCTTCTACCACCAAGCCATGAGACTCTTGAACATCTAATCAAATGGCTACCCAGACTATTTGCATTGCCCCCCTCCCCACACACACTGCTGCTACTCTCTGTTGTTAGCATCTATGCATAGTCACTTTAATAACTCTACCTTCATGTACATATTACCTCGACTAACCGGTACCCCCCGCACATTGACTCTGTACTGGTTCCCCCCTGTATATAGTCTCGCTATTGTTATTTTACTACTGCTCATTAATTACGTGTTACTTTTATTTCTTATTAGTATTTTTATTTAGTTTAACTGCATTGTTGGTTAGGGGCTCGTAAGTAAGGTGTTGTAACCTGTTGTATTCGGCGCATGTGACTAATACAATTTGAAATTCATTTTATTAAAATTAACCGATTAGTAAAACCTGACATTTTTGCACATTAGATTTTTTTCAGTATATCATTTGTGACTAATTTCACTGGTCTAGAAATAAAATTGAATAAAAATATTCAATTTTATTTCTGTCAGTCAATATGTTCTGTTCTGTCAAGCAGCTCTGATTCCAATGAAGGAGCCACCTACTATCAATGAATGTACCCGAGTGTGAATCTGTGGCACTATTTCCAGTGCTGCAGTTTTCCTTTATGGCCAGCAGAGAGCACTCATACATTAGAGAGCACAGAGTGGAATCGGTGAATCCCCTGAGTGCTCCATCCTACTATAATCCTCTGCTTTATTCAACATCTAAACAATTTAGCTGTGGGTCATAGCTGGGAAGGGAGTAGGAGTTGATGGGAGTGATGGGGTGATGGGTCTCCCTCTTTTTTTCCCTTTACCTTTAGACAAATGCTGTGCTAGAGTGCCTGTGCTATTAGCATTTCTGTGTGGGTGTTAGGAGCTTAAAAAAGACAGTGTAAATAGAGGCAGCATTCTCTAACAGGCTGTGCTAACAGTATATGAAATGCAAGGTAAGCATTATTTTTCCAGACAGAATCCACCACCCTGTATAGCTTTCCATTATGGAAGAACATCATCAAATTACCTTCATTCCAATGAACTCATTACAAAAACATTCACAATCATTATATAGTGCAGTTTGAAAAGATAGCATATGAGAAGCGAAGGAGGCAGTCATAGGTCTAGGTCTCCTTTACTTAGACACTAGCAATAAGTATGTCGAATTGGGGAACAATAAAGTCTGCTTTTTCACATGCAGTGGGATAATACGGATTTGTAATTATGGAATTATTTTATAAGGGCTAAGACATGATTGGTTATATTGATATTTCCTTTGTACCAAATGTATCATACAATTCTTAATTCTACAAGGCCTATAACCTAATGATAGACAATCAAATGTTAGGGAAAAAATCATGAAGTTGTGAATGAAGGATGCCAGTCCTGCTCACAAACCTTATTGTAATGTTGATATAACATAAGGTAAACAGTAATATGTAACAATCACATATCCAGGAAGGAGACTCTCCAAAAAGGAGGCATTTCAATGGTAGCTATAATTTGCAGCATTTTTCACATTACGTTCACCTCTGTCTACCAGAGTGCAAAACAGTGGCCAGCCCAGTCTGTCTTACATATTCAGATCATTGCCTCAATTAAGGGAAACTCAGCACAATATGAACTGGCATAAATGTTTATGGAAATGTAATATCAGATTTGAAGGGGTCATTGGTATCCTGGGCTCTCTATGGTAATGGACCAGTCTTGAAAATCAGTCCGGTCCCTGTCTGAAGTGGAGCAGCTGACGGATCATTCCCATGCTGCCTGCGGAAGTTATAAAAGAATAGTCCAATTTATTCCCCGGAAACATGTATTTATTACCGTCATTACAGTGGCGGGGAGAAGAAGTAACATGTTGCTGTAAATGTCTTTTAAAAAAGGAATGTGAATATATACATGCATATTGATTATGTCTGTGTTTTCAGATGTCATAGCCTAGGATGCAATGCCGTAACAGCTGATGTATAATTTTGTAAAATACGTCACAATCCAAAATAAGAGGGACTGTGTTTGACAAGTTATGTTAGTGTAGCAGCAGGCTAGTCAGTTAGGAACAAATTCTTATTTACAATGATGGCCTACCAAAAGGCAAAAGGCCTCCTGCAGGGACGGGGGCTGGGATTAAAATAAAAATATAGGACTAAACACATCACGACAAGACACTCTTTGCTGTTCCACTTTCACTTCAAGTGCCAATTTTCTGAATAGTACAGACCGTTTTTAAAAACATTTCATTTGAAGCTCACCTTGCACTAAGACTTCATGAATGCTCTTATGGATAAACTGTGTAGTCAGAACAACAAGGTTGCACTTCCCAAAATTATGACTTGACCATGTAACTATTGATTGTGTGTGTGCGTTGTGTAATTACAGTTTTATCTGTCTGGTATTCCCTAAATCAAACAATCTCTCAATGAGAAGCAAAAAATGTTTAAAAAAATTTCACCATGCTCAAAGGGATATAAAAATGTCAGCTTTTTTATTTTTACCCATCCATCAATAGGTGCCCTTCTTTGCGAGACATTGGTAAACCTGCCTGGTCAAGTGGTTGAATCTGTGTTTGAAATTCACTGCTTGACTTTAGGGACCTTACAGATACAGTTGAAGTCGGAAGTTTACATACACTTAAGTTGGAGTCAATTAAACTTGTTTTTCAACCACTTCACAAGTTTCTTGTTAACAAACTAGTTTTGGCAAGTCGGTTAGGACATCTACTTTGTGCATGACACAAGTCATTTTCCCAACAATTGTTTACAGACAGATTATTTCACTGTATCACAATTCCAGTGGGTCAGAAGTTTACATACACTAAGTTGACTGCCTTTAAAACAGCATGGAAAATTCCAGAAAATGTCATGGCTTTAGAAGCTTCTGATAAGCTAATTGACATAATTTGAGTCAATTGGAGGTGTACCTGTGGATGTATTTCAAGGCCTAACTTCAAACTCAGTGCCTCTTTGCTTGACATCATGGGAAAATCTAAAGAAATCAGCCAAGACCTCAGAAAAAATATTTGTAGACCTCCACAAGTCTGGTTCATCCTTGGGAGCAATTTCCAAACGCCTGAAGGTACCACGTTCATCTGTACAAACAATAGTCCGCAAGTAACACCATGGGACCACATAGCCATCATACCGCTCAGGAAGGAGACGCATTGTGTCTCCTAGAGATGAATGTACTTTGGTGTGAAAAGTGCAAATCAATCCCAGAACAGCAAAGGACCTTGTGAAGATGCTGGAGGAAACAGGTACAAAAGTATCTATATCCACAGTAAAACCAGTCCTATAATCAACATAACCTGAAAGGCCGCTCAGCAAGGAAGAAGCCACTGCTCCAAAACCGCCATACAAAAGCCAGACTACGGTTAGCAACTGCACATTGGGACAAAGATCATACTTTTTGGAGAAATGTCCTCTGGTCTGATGAAACAAAAATAAAATTGTTTGGCCATAATGACCATCGTTATGGAGGTAAAAGGGGGAGGCTTGCAAGTCGAAGAACACCATCCCAACCGTGAAGCACGAGGGTGGCAGCATCCTGTTGTGGGGGTGCTTTGCTGCAGGAGGGACTGCTGCACTTCATAAAAGAGTTGGCATCATGAGGTAGGAAAATTATGTGGATATATTGAAGCAACATCAAGTCATCAGTCAGGAAGTTAAAGCTTGCTCGCAAATGTGTCTTCCAAATGGACAATGGCTCCAAGCATACTTCTGAAGTTGTGGCAAAATGGCTTAAGGACAACAAAGTCAAGGTATTGGAGTGGCCATCACAAAGCCCTGACCTCAATCCTATAGAACATTTGTGGGCAGAACTGAAAAAGTGTGTGAGAGCAAGGAGGCCTACAAACCTGACTCAGTTACACCAGCTCTGTCTAGAGGAATGGGCCAAAATGCAACCAACTTAGTGGGAAGCTTGTGGAAGGCTACCTGAAGAGTTTGACCCAAGTTAAACAATTTTAAAGGCAATGCTACCAAATACTAATTGAGTGTATGTAAAATTCTGACCCACTGGAAATGTGATGGAAGAAATAAAAGCTGAAATAATTCTCTACCATTCTGACATTTCACATTCCTATAATCAAGTGATCCTAACTAACCTAAGACAGGGGATTTTTATTAGGATTGAATGTCAGGAATTGTGAAAAACAGAGTTTAAATGTATTTGGCTAAGGTGTATGTAAACTTCCGACTTCAACTGTAATCGTGTGCGTGGGGTACAGATATGAGGTAGTCATTCACAAATCATGTTAAACACTATTACTGCACAGAGTGTCACGCTCGTCTGAATGAATGGATCAAGGCGCAGCGTACTTGGAGTTCCACATGTTTAATAAATATGAAACTCACCGAAACGTGACTTTCTGGGCTGCTCACAGGCAGCTACACAAAAACAAGATCCCACAAACAACAGGTGGAAAAAGGCTGCCTAAATATGATCCCCAATCAGAGACAACGATAGACAGCTGCCTCTGATTGGGAACCATACCAGGCCAACAAAGAAATAGAAAACATAGATATCCCACCCTAGTCACCCCCTGACCTAACCAAATAGAGAATTAAAAGGATCTCTAAGGTCAGGGCGTGGCACAGAGTGAGTCCATGCAACTTATTATGTGACTTGTTCAGCAAATTTGTACTCCTGAACTTATTTAGGCTTGCCATAACAAAGGGGAGGAATACATATTGACTCAGGACATTTCAGCTTTTCATTTTGAATTAATTTGTAAAAATGTCTAAAAATACAATTCCACTTTGACATTATGGTGTATTGTGTGTGGGCCAGTGACAAATCTCAATTGAACCCATTTTAAATGCTGGCTGTAATACAAGAAAATGTGGAAAAAGTCAAGGGGTGTGAATACTTTCTGAAGGCACTGTGTATTTGTCTAGTCTGAATAAATTAATGTTACATTTCGCCATTTTCTTGCTTAAAGAATATCTAATTGAATCATATCTGAATCTGTACCTTTTTGAACATAAAAGGTGTAATCTAAAAGCCTTAAGGCCCCCAACAAAAGCCTTGCTCTGGGTTTCAGAAGGACATACTGTTTGCAAGGTGCCCTTTTAAGATGCAGACAGGCTAATCATTTGTGATTGCGTCCTTGCCTCGTCCCACACATCTACTTTCTTGACCTTGGTTTTTTGACTGGCTCTATTTTGATTTGCCTGCTCGGAGTGCCAAAGGTTTTCAGAGTTATACTCTCTTTTTTTTTGCATTGAGGCAAGAGGTAGACATCATCCAAATATCTGCCAGGAAGCTTATTGATATGTGAATGTGATGGTCACACCGTAATAGTTATGCCGGCTACATAATTGAATGCATTGTATTGGAAAGCAATCTTCTCACTGTTAGAAATGGGGAGTTGGGAGGATTTAAAAAAAAAATATATATATAACATAATTGAGTTCATATACTCGATGTACAGCAGTCACATTTGGCTCTGCCAAGGCTGTGCTTGGGGAGAAGGGGGTAATTGTGAGGATGGCAATCAAAGGGGTCATGCGTTTCAATTGAGGGACACATGGATGCAGATGAATCAACACAACCTGTGTGTGTGTGTGTGTGTGTGTGTGTGTGTGTGTGTGTGTGTGTGTGTGTGTATATGTGAGAGAGAGCAAACTCTGCCCTATTTTTGTTACATCTCAAAGAGAAGACTTTCACCGTAGGACATGAAAATATAAACAACTGGCCATATGGATATACGATAACCCGAAAGATGATTGGGATGTATTGTGGTGGTTGTGAATAGGCCCTGTGATGATGTAAATTGAAGAGGCCTTTAAAAGTGGAACGGCCTACTGCATATGCATCAAGGCACATCAAAGCCTTTTCAGGGGTCCTACATTTACATAGCGACATCACTGATGCTATGGGAACCCAGCAACCCTGTCTTTGGACCACTTCTGAATAAAGTGGGGGCTTGTGGAAGTCCTTCAGCACGATTAGAACAGGAGTCAAGGAAGTTCCCTTTGGTTTTCCTTTCCTTTAAAACGGGCTTAGGCTTGGAAGTCTGGCTCCTCCATGTTTGGATAGGCATCCTTGTAACGTGTGTGTTAGATACACATTTTGGTAAGGGCACTGGTACAAGAAACAAGGTATTTGTCGGTGTGAGTTGTGCGTTTGATTGATGGGACATGTACTGAGCTGTATTGATGGTTTTTCTAGGATTTCACTGACTGTGTGGCAACAATATAAATGTTTTTATCCTTTAAGGCTATTTACCTGTTATGTGCTTGACTTGTGTGAATTCTGAACCATTGTTTCTTGTATGAGATTATAAAAGGTTTGTGTGTCTTTTGACACAACTGGTGAGGTTTTCCTTATTGGATACAACTGCCATACACATTTGAAATCTTAAGTGCTCTCAATGTGAAAGACCACCGTCACAATTAACTATTGCTTCTTGAAATGATGCTCTATCAACAAAACACAGGGCTATTGACTGTTTTCTTTGTATTTTCAGGAGAGAAACGACAAAAATGAAAACCTACTCTGCTGTACAGTCTAAAGGTGAGTTTAGAATGCATTACAAAGCCAAAGCAAAAATAATGCTGTCTATCTTTGTCATATCTCCAAGCAGGCTAGCTAGTTGTTAGCAATATTGTGAACCACGTGAGATGTTATGCCAATGTCAGAATCATCCATCTTAGTATGGATCACAAATGGGTGTGATCCAAAAGGGCACATGGACAATTATTCAAGATCTTGCTCTCTGTAATAGCCATGTTACATGTGTAATTAGTATGCATTTCACAATGACTATCGGTTCCTATTTGCATTTGAATACACCCCCCCATCTCTGCTTTTATGGATTTCATGATTCAGTTTCAGGCGTCAAATGTTGGGTCTGTTATTTATTTTGTAGCTTTTTGGGGAGAGTCAGACGACAGCAACTCCGAGATAGAAGCAGCTCTGCGCCCTCAATACAATACGAACAATGACAACTCTGAGGATTTTTAGGACTGACTACCTGAGAAGAGGGATTCTTAACACAAGCTGCTGAGAGAAAGCGCTTTAGAGAACATCTGCATACTGTTTATTTTTCTTCCATTTGTTACCCGACTAAATTCTATCTACGTTGTAAACTGTATGCATACTGTATCATAAAAAAAGGTATAATGATAAACCTGATACCTCTTACTATGGTTAAAGTATGTGAAGAGTTTTCAAACACACGATGTTAACCCTGCTTCAGTCTCTTTATCTGAATGACTCTTACAACTCATAATAACAGCTTGAAATAGATTAAACGGGTCTTTTGAAGCGATTTGTTTGCACTAGGCTGGAAATCATGCATTTTGAATGCTGCTAGCATCTCCGAGTGGTCTGCATCTAGCATGCTTGAGTGTAGTGACGTGAGTCACCTGTGAAATGACAAAGAACAATGGCCACTCTGGATGTTACCAAACGACCTGCGGACCTGTTGAAGTGGCCCATCGCCCAGGACAAGATGTACCGTCGTGTTAACAGATCCACAATGATCACAATGTATGTTTTTGAAACAAGTTGTACTTATATACAATGATTATATCAGACCTGTATTCTTTTTCCTTTTTCATTTCCCATGGGCCTTTTCATTTGCTATGACATTTCAAACTCACTCATTTTTTATTGCTCAGAAGAAGTACAATCATGTTTTCGTGTTCTATTTTTGTATAATGCTTTGTGATCAAATTATGTGTCGAGTAGACATACAGTACTCAAAAGACATAATAATTAATTTTGTGGAAAAAAACATGCAGTTTGTTAAACCCATCAACCTCCCTCCTCCCATCCACCCTTTTCCTTTTCACCCTTCAAGTGGCAGTGCATGTCAATGACAGTGACTATTCATTACACTAGTTAAAATGCCTTGGAAATAAATTCACCTGAACCATGCAGCATCTCCACTGGCCCTGAGCCTGTTTTCCAGTTCTGTAAATAACCTGTTACTCCTATCTTGTGAGAGGTCGCCTTTCTGAATCGTACATGAAAGTTAATCTGTATCATGTCTATAGAATATTGAACATTTGCAAAGCCATGTTATGTTGTAATATTGTAAAAGCCCCTGGCGTTCAGTACATCGGTAGGATTCCATTAGTCAGCTTTTAGGTGACTTTATATGCCTGAACCTTCTAAAGTAGGACTCCACACTCATTACCAGTAATGGCTTCAGCCAGCCCTGCACCTCACGCAGAAAGGGAATGTGTCGGGATAATTTGGAGTTTGCTAAAAGGCTCCCTAACATAATATCCGTGTTAAGGAGCAGGTCAACAGATACTTGGTGCAGCAGATAACTCTGTGAGAGGAGGTATATTGTACAAAATACACAGAGTATACCAAACATTAGGAACACCTTCCTATTAAGTTGCACCCCCCCCCCCCCCACACACACACACACACACACACCCTTTTGCCCTTAGAACAGCCTCAAATCATCTGGGGATGGACTACAAGGTGTCAAGCGTTCCACATTGGAGTCAACCACTGGTCCTGGTTGACTCCAATGCTTCCCACAGTTGTGTCAAGTTGGCTTGATGTCCTTTAGGTTGTGGACCATTCTTGATACACACAGGAAACTGTTGAGCGAGAAAAATCCATCAGTGTTGCAGTTCTTGTTACAACCGGTGTGCCTGGCACCTACCATAACCTACCATACCCTGTTCAGAGCCACTTCAATCTTTTGTCTTCCCCATTCACCCTCTGAATGGCCCACATACACAATCTCATGCCTCAAGGTTTAAAAATCCTTCTTTAACCTGTCTCCTCTTCATCTACACTGATTGAAGTGGATATAACAAGTGACATCAATAAGGGATCATAGCTTTCAGTCAGTCTGTCATGGAAAGGTGTTCTTAATGTTTTGTATACTCGGTGTATAACACCACAATAAATAGCTTGGAAGATAACTTTTCCTGATTGACACAGTGGTAGCAGGCTGCAAATATTTTTTTTTATTTTTTATTTAATTAACCTTTATTTAACTAGGCAAGTCAGTTAAGAGAAAATTCTTATTTACAATGACGGCCTATCAAAAGGCCTACTGCGGGGACAGGGGATTAATAAATAAATACAATTTAAATATAGGACAAAACACATCACGACAAGAGAGACAACACAACACTACATAAAGAGAGACCTAAGACAACAACATAGCAAGGCAGCAACACATGACAACACAGCATGGTATCAACACAACATAACACCAACATTGTAGCAGCACAAAACAGGGTACAAACATTATTGGGGACAGACAACAGCACAAAGGGCAAGAAGGTAGAGACAACAATACATCACACAAAGCAGCCACTACTGTCAGTAAGCGTGTCCATGACTGAGTCTTTGAATGAAGAGATTGAGATAAAACTGTCCAGTTTGAGTGTTTGTTGCAGCTCTTTCTAGTTGCTAGCTGCAGTCAGCTGAAAAGAGAAGTGACCCAGGGATGTTTGTGCTTTGGAGACCTTTAACAGAATGTGACTGGTAGAACGGGTGTTGTATGTGGAAGATGAGGGCTTCAGTAGATATCTCAGATAGGGGGGAGTGAGGCTTAAGAGGGTTTTATAAATAAGCATCAACCAGTGGGTTTTGCGACGGGTATACAGAGATGACCAGTTTACAGAAGAGTATAGAGTGCAGTGATGTTTCCTATAAGGAGCATTGGTAGCAAATCTGATGGCCCGAATGGTAAAGAAAATCTAGCCCCTCGAGAGCACCCTTACCTGCCGATCTACAAATTATGTCTCCGTAATCTAGCATGGGTAGGATGGTCATCTGAATCAGGGTTAGTTTGGCAGCTTGGGTGAAAGAGGAGTGATTACGATAGAGGAAACCAAGTCTAGATTTAACTTTAGCCTGCAGCTTTGATATGTGCTGAGAGAAGGACAATGCGCAATCTAGCCATACTCCCAAGTACTTGTATGAGGTGACTACCTCAAGCTCAACCCTCTGAGGTAGTAATCACACCTGTGGGGAGAGGGGCATTCTTCTTACCAAACCACATGACCTTTGTTTTGGAGGTGTTTAGAACAAGTTTACGGGTAGAGAAAGCTTGTGGGACACTAAGAAACTAAGCAACTATATTCAATGTGCGGGACAAAATTGAGGCTAGGACTGAGAAGTTGGAGATCTTTTCTGTCTGCATTGACAAGGACAACACACAGGTCTTTCCATCATATGATTTTTTGTGTGCAAATTACCTCAAGCTTACGGAAAATGTCAAATGTGATATGCGAAGCACCTGAGTGAGCTGGGTGCGCAATTACGCAGGTACTGGATTCATTATCCCTTTCATGCCCTGCCTACAGTTCAGTTACCGATATCTGAACAAGAGCCTCATCAAAATTGCAATTGTATTTAATCAGAAGCCACTGCCAGATTTCTGGATAGGGCTGCGCTCAGAGTTTCTTGCCTTGGCAAATCACGCTGGTAAGACACTGATGCCCGTTGCAACCACGTACCGATGTGAGAGTGGATTCTCGGCCCTCACTAGCATGAAAACGAAATACAGGCACAGACTGTGTGTGGAAAATGATTTAAGACTGAAACTCTCTCCAATACAACCCAACATTGCAGAGTTATGTGCATCCTTTCAAGCACACCCTTCTCATTAACCTGTAGTGAGTTATTCACAATTTTTGATGAACAAATAAGGTTTCATATGTAAGATGGCTAAATAAAGAGCGAAATGATTGATTATTATTATATTATTATTTGTGCCCTGGTCCTATAAAAGCTCTTTGTCACTTCCCACGAGCCAGGTTGTGACAAAACTCATACTCATTCTTACGTTTAATAAATGTATCGTATAGTGTGTATGTGGCAGGCTTACAATGATGACAAAAAACAGCATTTGAGAGTGCGCTGACACTGGTGCTAGAGGGGTTACGCAGTTGGAGGTTGAATGTTTGAAGGGGTACTGGACTATAAAAAGTTTGGGAACCACTGTTCTACCGTATCAAAAGCTTTGGCCAAGTCAATAGAAATACCAGCACAACATTGCTTAGATGCAAGGGCAATGGTGACATCATTTAGGACCTTTAAGGTTGCAGTGACACATCCATAACCTGAGCGGAAACCAGATTGCATACCAGAGAGAATACTATAGACATCAAGAAAGCAAGTCAGTTGATTATTGACAAGTTTTTCCAACACTTTTGATAAACGGGGCAAAATAGAAATAGGCTTATAACAGTTAGGATCAGCTTGATCTCCCCCTTTAAATAAAGGACGAACCATGGCTGCCATGGTAGCGGGGCAGGGGAAAAAAGAGGGAGAAGCATTGGGGATAGTCACAGAATGGATGGAAGTTGAGGAAACGTTGGACGGGCAAGGAGGCATGGCTGGGTCAAATAGGAATCCTGACTTAATAAAGTGGTGATTAAAGAGCTCAGCCATGTGCTTCTTGTCAGTAACAACCACATCATCAACATTAAGGGACATGGGCAGCTGTGAGGGAGAGAGTTTATTCTCCAGGTCTTTAACCGTTTTCCAGAACTTCTTGGGGTTAGACCCACAGAGAGAGAACTGCTCCTTAAGGGAACTAACTACCTTTGGCCTTCCGGATAGCCTGAGTGCACTTATTTCTAATTTTCCTGATTTTTCTATTCTCTATGTTGGTTAGGTCGGGGTGTGACTAGGGTGGGTTATCTAGGTGATTTATACATCTATGTTGGCCTGGTATGGTTCCCAATCAGAGGCTGTTTATCGTTGTCTCTGATTGGGGCTCATATTTAGGCAGCCATTTCCCCTTTGTGTTTTGTGGGATCTTGACTATGGATTAGTTGCCTGTTAGCACTATTTTTAGCTTCACGTTTAGTTTGAGATTTATTGTTTTGTTTTGCTGTGAGTTTCACTTAGTAATAAAAAGATGTGGAACCCAGATCACACTGCGCTTCGGTCCACTCATTATAATGATCGCGACAATTGTACAGCAATTTCCTCAGGTAACATGAATATATAGCCGGCGAGAGGTGGTTAAGGATAGGATGGGAGGGCAAATGTCTGTGTAACCAATAGAGAGTCAGAGTCCCGAGTGTGGGAACACACATAGTCTGTCCCACGGTTGGGTTAAGAAAGTTTGTAGTCAACAAAGCATGCAGGAGTCATGAGGAAAATAGTAAAATGAAGCTTTTATTTAGTTATTGTAGAAAATTCCAGTGAATGGTCTTTGAACATCATGACAGGGCTTCAGAGGATGCTTCAAAGACTCCTGCCACTTGTTGGGCCCAAAGGCCTCGACACCTTTTACTTCACACCTTAGTGCTAATTGAATTTGTATCTGGTCTGTCCTTGCAAGCCTTAACTCAGCATTCAGTCCCCATAAAGTAAAATATATACTGTATGTGACCACTGCTCTCAATAAGCTATGTCAGGAATTGTTCTCTTTCTCACTTTCAATTTTCTAAGTTTACAATTACACAAAAAGTAGCTTTGATTTGCATCTATTAAACCATAAAGTAATGAACACCTGCGACACCTTCAGCAGGGTACAGATACTCGCACACACACACACACATACTGTATACAGTACATTCATGCTACACACACACCACAACTGCCGCTACCAGACTCTGGTTACTGAACAATTGATACACTTTTCCTGTCTGTCTCTGCGACATTTGCAACATTGTTTCAATATTGAAATATTGAAATTGTTTCAATATTGAACTTGTCGGGATGAGACAGACAGGCAGACAGCTTTTCTTAGCCAGTCGAAATCATGCATCAGCTGGCATCGTTTTTATGGATATATAGAAAGAAATGTCAATAGAAACAGGTAAAATTAAACGCAATGCAGCTAGTTTGCAGTCTTTCCAGCTTCCGTTTGAAGTGATTGGGTTAGCTGTGTTGTTGGCTAGCTCCTCTGAACAACAGTGTCCTGACTAGAGAGCACATTTTCTTGACTTCGTCTCCGGCCTAACACTCGTGCCAATATATCCTCCAAACACCTGCTTCTCCGGCATTATCACTTAAATAAATTCTGCCTTCTTGTATACTTATGCTAAAATGTTTATTTTATTCTACTGAGCCATTTACTTTATGATCATATTCTTTTATTTTTTGTATTTCTTAATTTGTTGCATTGTTGTGAAGGAACCTGCAAGTAAGCATTTTCTTGGATGGTGTATACCATGTGTGTGTGCAGTGGTGGTTTTAGCATGTCAATCGTGGGGCAAACTCACTACACTACACGACACAACACAAAACTAAACAATACATTGATTGGACTACAACAGTGACAAACGGTGCCCATAAACTGTTAGGGCCTACAGAAAGCTGTCCCAACAGCAGTCCCAACACCTTACCACTGCTACCACAGGCTATCAGCGAAGCCTTTTCTGGCAGCAAAACTGTTCTAAAATGTGCGCCGCACATGTGAGCGGTTTCATGGACAGAGCTGGAACTATCCATTATATATTTTGAAAGAGGTGGGTTTAAATATGCAACTATCATGGGTTGCTAATATGATTTGGCTGTTAGACAATGAAAGAAAGTTGAAAGAAAACCAATAGAACAAGAGAAAGCCTATGAGTGAGTCTTTATTAAAAAAATAATTGCCTCCACGTTTCTATGGTGGGATTTTGGCTATAGGCTACTTTCAAGTAAAGTAAGACATGCCTCATAATATGAAGTAAAACATCCAGGTTTCAAACAATTAAGGAATAGAAAAACTAGAGCCATGCTAATGATAGGCCTAACCATATTCTGGTAGATGGGAAGGCTTTCCCAAATGAAATGTTAACTATGGTAGCTACAAAGTAGCTGTCAGAATGATATCATGATTATTTGCATCAATCTGAAAACCTGTGCGTTTTTTTTTTACATGAATCTGTTTCAATGGTAGGCCTACTATTAGCCTACTTGCACAGTACAGCTTGTGTTTGCCCTACTGTGAAAGACCAATACGGGATTCATATTTTTTTATTATTCAGAGTGTAGGCCTATGTCACTGTTTCTCATAGTCAACATACTATAACTAACGCATTAGTAAACCCTCTACAGTCATGCAGTATACAGTGTACAGTCAGAAAGTAGTTTAGCAGTTACACCGGTGGGCCCCGCTGGCAATACATTTATAAAATCTAAATCTTACCTTGACTTGGAAGAGTTCCAGTGTTGGATAGCCATAGCCAGTGTCATGACTGTCCTGATCAGGTCAGGTTACAGGAGACCACAACCCTAGAGATTATCTCTCAACCCCAACAGAGGAGGAGAGATCTAGGGGTATGAAGATGTGTGGGTTTTATGACCCCTCACGTCCCTGGTAAATCTTAGGCCACACAACATTCCTGTGTCCCCTCAATTTGGAGAACCAGCCTCAGAACATTAAACATGAAATAAAGGGACTTTGGAACAATGGTTTCCGTCAGCCACAATGGTGGTCATGATGATAGATGGAATATGAAAATGTATGTCATATTTGTTTTGTTATTAAAGGTTAATAGATGACGTTATTACGAAAACATTGTAACGGCAACAGTTTACCTAGTATATATTTGATGTTTATATATTGTACGTAGTGTGGAAAATGTCAAAATCAAAGAGAATGCTTTGGTAAAGATGAAATGTGAAGTTAGTTGTCTAAAATTGGATTTGAGTCAAATCTAGACCTTGCCTGTTAACTTGGTACGCCCAGAGAATTGCCCTAAAGGCCGTTACGCCCACTTCTGACCCGAGGGTATAAAACCTGTGAGTGAAGAATTTAAAGATGAGACTAAGTGACCCAAGCTACAGCCGAGGTTTAAAAAGTCAACGAACCCAAAACGCAACACAAGTTTGAAGACAAATAAATATTTTTCTACCCAAGCTACGGATGAGTAGCTGTGTCTAAGCGGGTGAATTCAAGCCGGACCACCTAACCTCCACTCTCCATCGAATTGTGGTATCTACACTGTTTCATTCCTACGCTGTGAGCCCTGAGCTACAGAGCTGTCTGTCCTCAGAAGAGCCCTTCCAGAGCAAGGGCGAGGGAACAGACTCCTAAGCCAAAAGGACACTGACATCGTGAGGACAACCAAAGAGTTGCGCCGGAGAAGTGCGTCATTGAGCAGTCCGAACGGTCCACGCGGAGAATCCACGGAGACCTTCCCCACGTAATTACATCATTATATTCTGACCCATAAGAGCAGCAGTTTGGGGCAAGGCTAGGGTTAGAATAAGCATAGCTGACAAATTCACCCAAATGTATATTTCTCTCGTGTACTTTCTCTTTTTCTCTCTCTTTTAAATCCCCATTTTGGGTAACACGCGCCATAGTGTGTTGGCCCGTTATACTAAGTTCTAATCCATAGCCTAGAATGTGTTTTTGTCTATATATATCTTTTATCATCATTTTAGCTTTCTTTCAACTAAGATTGGTGTGGTACGAACTCATTGGTGAGACCCGGGTCCGTGCAGATTCCCGGATTATGCAACATTCAGAACGAGACTGTAGAGGTAACTGATTAATTAGCGGCTGTTGTAAAATCGATATTCTGATATTCTTTGAGTTCATTTTGGAAATAGAAACTCAATAAAACAAATTTTCCCATGGTGCCCCAGGTTAATGAGTTAATAATTGCTTGATTCAGTTAATCACGCAATTGGAAACCTTTAATCATTCGATGAGCAACAGTTGTCACATTAACTAATACAATGTCACGACACCAGCTAGGCTAAACTAGGCAACTGCATTCGCTAGCTATGTGAAAGTTTTAAAAAACCACAACCAAATATAGCTAGGTCTCTCTCTCTCTCTCTCTCTTGCTTCATATTAATTTTGAAATAACTTAATTTGTTCAAAACTGTTAAACTGTTGTCTCTCTCTCTATTTTAGTTAACTAGTCAACTACTAGCGGTGCTAGCTAGCTGTAGCTTATGCTTTCAATACTAGATTCATTGACTGATCATTTGATTGGGTGGACAACATGTCAGTTCATGCTGCAAGAGCTCTGATAGGTTGGAGGACGTCCTCCGGAAGTTGTCATATTTACTGTGTAAGTCTATGGAAGTGGGTAAGAACCATGAGCCTCCTATGTTTTGTAAGGAAGTCAATGGACCCAGAGAAGGACAGAAACTAGCTGGTGCTACACTGTGGTGCTACCCTACAGAGGTCTTCTGAGGCTACTGTAAACCTTCATTGCAAAACCGTGTATTTTAATCAGTTATTTGGTGACGTGAATATATTTAGTTTAGTTTTATCTAAAAAGTATAACTTTAAAGTTTCACTATTTTATTTTTTATGAAATTCACTGAGGAGGATGGTCCTCCCCTTCCGCCTCTGAGGAGCCTCTATTGATGTGTATCCTCTACATACAACTAATAAAACCTTGAAATGGAATGACTAGATTGTTGTGTCTTGCAATTCTATGAGCAACACCCTGTAGGGCAGGCCTATGTTCCTGTTTAAAATGCCCCGCAGTGTCTTTGAGGCATCCGAAAGTGCTGTAGAAATGAAAAATTCACTCTCCATCAAATCTCCAAAGAGTTCCCTCTTGGAGCAGAGAATGCCTAATATAAAGAAGCTCTATGCCTTTTTGTACCATGTAAGATGAATTCCTTTCCACTGGAAGGCAACTGTTTATTTTACCTGTATACTTCTTGCATACAGTATCTCAAGGACACATGAAGGACATGCTTTTAGTTTGTCACTTTGGTAAATCCTCCAGTCTAAAGTGCTCCCACAAAGCCTTTTCATGGCTCCAAACAAGGTAAAGAAACACCAACATAAAGTGTCTTAATAGGGCGTCGGGCCGCCACGAGCCGTCAGAACAGTTTCAATGAGCTTTGGCATAGATTCTACAAGTGTCTGGAACTCTATTGGAGGGATGCGACTCCATTATTCCGAGAAAGATTCCATAATTTGGTGTTTTGTTGATTGTGGTGGAAAATACTGTCTCAGGCGCCTCTCCAGAATCTCCCATAAGTGTTCAATTGAGCTGAGGTCTGGTGACTGACACACACACATACACACATATGTAAACCCCCTATGCTCCTTTGAAACCCCTCTTTCAAAGTCACTGAGATCTCTTCTTTTAGCCATGGTAGCCAAAATAATGGGCAACTGGGCATTTTTATACACGACCCAAAGCATGACGGGATGTTAATTACTTAATATACTAAGGAACCACACCTGTGTGGAAGCACCTACTTTCAATATACTTTGTATCACTCATTTACTCAACGGTTTCCTTTATTTTGGCAGTAACCTATACATGTATATGTATTGAATACACTGATAGTATTCGGTCCACCAGGGAAAGCTGTAGGGGACAACGCTGGAGAAGGGAGGCAGGTACGGGGAGTCAACATTTAATTTGGAACGGACATGCAACAGGACAGGAACAGTGTCAGAACTGGGAAACACAAAGACAGACGACAATCAATGCAAAAGCAGGGAACAGAGCGCTGAACCAGACGGATATAGGGAAGGTAATGACAGAGGTGATTGAGTCCAGGTGAGTCCAATAATTGCTGATGCGCATGACGGGGGAAGGCAGGTGTGCGTAATGATGATGGCAGGAGTGCGCAATGCTGGGGAGCCTGGCGCTCTCGAGCCTGGCGCCGCCCTGGAAGTGCGGGAGCAGGCGTGACAGAAAGCCCTGTATCTGCACCTCAGCACAGAATTAAATAGTTGTTTTGTCTGTTACAGTGCCTTCAGAAAATATTCATACCCCTCAAATTATTCCACATTTGGTTGTGTTACAGCCTGAATTCAAAATGTATTACTTTTTTTTCCTTCTCACCCACACACAATAGACAATAATGATAAAGTGAAAACAGGTTTTGGGAATTCTTGCAAATGTATTCAAAATGAAATACATAAATGTCTCATTTACATACAGTTGAAGTTGGAAGTTTACATGCACTTAGGTTGGAGTCATTAAAACTCGTTTTTCAACCACAAAAATGTCAGCTTTTTTATTTTTACCCATCCATCAATAGGTGCCCTTCTTTGCGAGACATTGGTAAACCTCCCTGGTCTTTGTGGTGAAATCTGTGTTTGAAATTCACTGCTTGACTTTAGGGACCTTACAGATACAGTTGAAGTCGGAAGTTTACATACACTTACGATGGAGTCATTAAAACTCGTTTTTCAACCACTCCACAAATTTCTTGTAAACAAACTATAGTTTTGGCAAGTTGGTTAGGACATCTACTTTATGCATGACACAAGTCATTTTTCCAAACATTGTTTACAGACAGATTATTTCACTTATAATTCACTGTATCACAATTCCAGTGGGTCAGAAGTTTACATACACTAAGTTGACTGTGCCTTTAAACAGCTTGGAAAATTCCAGAAAATGATGTCATGGCTTTAGAAGCTTCTGATAGGCTAATTGACATCAATTCAGTCAATTGGAGGTGTACCTGTGGATGTATTTCAAGGCCTACCTTCAAACTCAGTGCCTCTTTGCTTGACATCATGGGAAAATCAAAAGAAATCAGCCAAGACCTCAGAAAATAATTGTAGACCTCCACAAGTCTGGTTCATCCTTGGGAGCAATTTTCAAAAGCCTGAAGGTACCATGTTCATCTGTACAAACAATAGTACGCAAGTATAAACACCATGGGTCCACGCAGCTGTCATACCGCTCAGGAAGGAGACGCGGTCTGTCTCCTAGAGATGAACGTACTTTGGTGCGAAAGGATGAAAAAAGAAGCCACTGTTCCAAAACCGCCATAAAAAAGCCAGACTACGGTTTGCAACTGCACATGGGGACAAAGATCGTACCTTTTGGAGAAATGTCCTCTGGTCTGATGAAACAAAAATAGAATTGTTTGGCCATAATGACCATTGTTATGTTTGGAGGAAAAAGGGGGAGGCTTGCAAGCCGAAGGACACCAATCCCAACCGTGAAACACAGGGGTGGCAGCATCATGTTATGGGGTGCTTTGCTGCAGGAGGGACTGGTGCACTTCACAAAATAGATGGCATCATGAGGTAGGAAAATTATGTGGATATATTGAAGCAACATCTCAAGACATCAGTCAGGAAGTTAAAGCTTGGTCGCAAATGGGTCTTCCAAATGGACAATGATCCCAAGCATACTTCCAAAGTTGTGGCTTAAGGACAGCAAAGTCAAGGTATTGGAGTGGCCATTACAAAGCTCTGACCTCAATCCTATAGAAAATTTGTGTGCAGAACTGAAAAGTGTGTGCGAGCAAGGAGGCTTACAAACCTGACTCAGTTACACCAGCTTTGTCAGGAGGAATGGGCCAAAATTCACCCAACTTATTGTGGGAAGCTTGTGGAAGGCTACCCGAAACGTTTGACCCAAGTTAAACAATTTAAAGGCAATGCTACCAAATACTCATTGAGTGTATGTAAACTTCTGACCCACTGCGAATGTGAATCCTGAAATAAATCCTTCACTCTGCTATTATTCTGACATTTCACATTCTTAAAATAAAGTGGTGATCCTAACTGACCTTAAACAGGGAGTTTTTACTCTGATCAAACGTCAGGAATTGTGAAAAACTGAGTTTAAATGTATTTGACTAAGGTGTACGTAGACTTCTGACTTCAACTGTAAGTATTCACACTCCTTTGCTGTGACATTTAAAACTTAAGCTCAGGTGCATCCACTTTCCTTTGATCATCCTTGAGATGTCACAACTTAAATGGAGTCCACATGTGGCCAATTCAGTTGTTTGGACATGATTTAGAAATCAACTCATCTGTCTATATAAGGTCCACAGTTGACAGTGCACGTCAGAGCAGAAACTAAACCTTGAAGTCCAAGGAACTGTCTGTAGATCTCCAAGATAGAATTGTGATGAGGCGTATATCTGGGGAAGGGTATCAAACAATTTCTAGAGTTTTGAACGATTCCAAGAGCACAGTGGTCTCCATAATTGGAGATTGAAAAATATTGAACTACCCAGATTCTGCCTAGAGCTGGCCGTCTGACCAAACTGAACAACTGGGAAAGATGGACGTTGGTTGGCTGAGATGGGAGAACAGTCTCTACAGCACTTCTACAGCCAGATGGAAGCCACTTCTGAGAAAAAGGCTAATTATTTTCTTTACTGAATTAGAGGTTTATTATTATTATTATTATTATTATTATTGCTGAAGGTACTGCATAGGTGTTAACATAATTCTTTTGCAAGAGATAGCACCTGTATAGTCTAAGAAAGTAGCAGAAATGTACAGAAAGTAGTTTTGAATGCATTTTATTGAAGGGAAACAATAACAATATTGAATGTTTTTGGCAACATAGTGATATATTCTTAAATACTGTACAATGAGGAACTCAACTACAAAATACTAGTCTTCTCCCATTTGTTGAACCATTGCCCCCACCCACAAGGTGTATAAACAACAACAATAAATACGAATAAAATAAGATAATGATACGAAACAAAAACGTCAAGAACATAAATCAATCAACTCTAACTAGCACATGTAGGACAGTATGCAGGTGTGTGTGCATGGACTTTGCAGATGTATTTCTCACATGTAGGACAGTATGCAGGTGTGTGTGCATGGACTTTGCAGATGTATTTCTCACATGTAGGACAGTATGCAGGTGTGTGTGCATGGACTTTGCAGATGTATTTCTCACATGTAGGACAGTATGCAGGTGTGTGTGCATGGACTTTGCAGATGTATTTCTCACATGTAGGACAGTATGCAGGTGTGGGTGCATGGACTTTGCAGATGTATTTCTCACATGTAGGACAGTATGCAGGTGTGTGTGCATGGACTTTGCAGATGTATTTCTCACATGTAGGACAGTATGCAGGTGTGTGTGCATGGACTTTGCAGATGTATTTCTCACATGTAGGACAGTGTACAGGTGTGTGTGCATGGACTTTGCAGATGTATTTCTCGTGTGCAGCACATAGTATTGGTTTTCCAGTCCTTGCTGGGCATATACTGCCGGAAAGGACAGCCACCTTTTGACAAAAGAGACTAATTACTATCAGTAATTAGTATCAGTGTCACAGAAAACTATCACATAATTCAATGATATTACAGCAATACATCATAAAATTAACAGTGAATATCACTTACATTACAGATATGAAAATAAAAATGTTCCTCTGAATGGAACCAGTTGCTCATCCGCTGTTACTTCAGGCCCAGGGTTGTCGAGGTATGGCAGACGCTCCACCCACTTCTCCCAAACCTCTCTTATGGCTCCTCCCACTTCTCCCAGACCTCTCTTATAGCCAGCCGCCAGTTTGTCTCGCACACGTCTTGCAGGTCTTGACTCACGGTTATCAAATCGTAGCATTCGTGAGAACGTGTGAAAGACTTTCAGTGGCATCGTGGCCCAGTAAATCACCCATCCACTCTCTGCATCCCAGACACTACACATAGACTCGACTCGGGACCTATACACACCCGCTAAGATTAGCAGCCCTATGTAGGCACGCAGGTCAATCTCATCCATCCTTTTCCAGTTGTCTCCATATTTACAGAAACCCTCCAAATTCGTCATCTCCAGGATGATTTTTTCGATAACTGGTGTGATGAACATGTTGAATGTTGAGGCGATGTCCTGGGCATGGGCAACTGCATGTCTTGTGGGCCCTGGGGTTATCCTTATGACACTTTGTGCTGCCATCCTGCCCTGGTTGTCATATGGTGAGAAGGACCATGTTATTTTGCTGTTCTTTGACAAAAATGTCTCTCTTTCAGCTTTGGGGATTTCGTATTCATCTGAAGATGATGCATCGTGCTCTGGGTTGTATTCTTCCCCATCGTTCTCTAGTTCCTCCTGGACATCTGAAAAAATCAGATCTACGACCTATTGGGCACTGAAACGTGCACTCATGGCTTCAGCAAAGAGACAACTGGGGGGTCTGTCACCTGCTGCAGCACCTTTATAGCTTCTGACTGCATTCCCCATTAGTAAACAATGCTTTCAAGAAATGTTTATTTTGTCTGAAATACAGTGCCTTGCGAAAGTATTCGGCCCCCTTGAACTTTGCGACCTTTTGCCACATTTCAGGCTTCAAACATAAAGATATAAAACTGTATTTTTGTGAAGAATCAACAACAAGTGGGACACAATCATGACGTGGAACAACATTTATTGGATATTTCAAACTTTTTTAACAAATCAAAAACTGAAAAATTGGGCGTGCAAAATTATTCAGCCCCCTTAAGTTAATACTTTGTAGCGTCACCTTTTGCTGCGATTACAGCTGTAAGTCGCTTGGGGTATGTCTCTATCAGTTTTGCACATCGAGAGACTGAAATGTTTTCCCATTCCTCCTTGCAAAACAGCTTGAGCTCAGTGAGGTTGGATGGAGAGCATTTGTGAACAGCAGTTTTCAGTTCTTTCCACAGATTCTCGATTGGATTCAGGTCTGGACTTTGACTTGGCCATTCTAACACCTGGATATGTTTATTTTTGAACCATTCCATTGTAGATTTTGCTTTATGTTTTGGATCATTGTCTTGTTGGAAGACAAATCTCCGTCCCAGTCTCAGGTCTTTTGCAGACTCCATCAGGTTTTCTTCCAGAATGGTCCTGTATTTGGCTCCATCCATCTTCCCATCAATGTTAACCATCTTCCCTGTCCCTGCTGAAGAAAAGCAGGCCCAAACCATGATGCTGCCACCACCATGTTTGACAGTGGGGATGGTGTGTTCAGCTGTGTTGCTTTTTCGCCAAACATAACGTTTTGCATTGTTGCCAAAAAGTTCAATTTTGGTTTCATCTGACCAGAGCACCTTCTTCCACATGTTTGGTGTGTCTCCCAGGTGGCTTGTGGCAAACTTTAAACAACACTTTTTATGGATATCTTTAAAAAATGGCTTTCTTCTTGCCACTCTTCCATAAGGGCCAGATTTGTGCAATATACGACTGATTGTTGTCCTATGGACAGAGTCTCCCACCTCAGCTGTAGATCTCTGCAGTTCATCCAGAGTGATCATGGGCCTCTTGGCTGCATCTCTGATCAGTCTTCTCCTTGTATGAGCTGAAAGTTTAGAGGGACGGCCTTGGTAGATTTGCAGTGGTCTGATACTCCTTCCATTTCAATATTATCGCTTGCACAGTGCTCCTTGGGATGTTTAAAGCTTGGGAAATCTTTTTGTATCCAAATCCGGCTTTAAACTTCTTCACAACAGTATCTCGGACCTGCCTGGTGTGTTCCTTGTTCTTCATGATGCTCTCTGCGCTTTTAACGGACCTCTGAGACTATCACAGTGCAGGTGCATTTATACGGAGACTTGATTACACACAGGTGGATTGTATTTATCATCATTAGTCATTTAGGTCAACATTGGATCATTCAGAGATCCTCACTGAACTTCTGGAGAGAGTTTTCTGCACTGAAAGTAAAGGGGCTGAATAATTTTGCACGCCCAATTTTTCAGTTTTTGATTTGTTAAAAAAGTTTGAAATATCCAATAAATGTCGTTCCACTTACTGATTGTGTCCCACTTGTTGTTGATTCTTCACAAAAAAATACAGTTTTATATCTTTATGTTTGAAGCCTGAAATGTGGCAGAAGTTCGCAAAGTTCAAGGGGGCCGAATACTTTCGCAAGGCACTGTAGTTTTTAATTTGTCTGTGAAGTCATGTACGGGGGGGTCCTGGAGGGGAGATGCTGCACATGCACAACAAAGTTTTAGTTTTGTCTGAGTTCAATCTCTAGCATACAATCTCAATGTCTCATCGTGTGTGTGTGTGTGTGTGTGTGTGTGTGTGTGTGTGTGTGTGTTTGTGTGTGTGTGTGTGTGTGTGTGTGTGTGTGTGTGTGTGCGTGCGTGCTTGCGTGCGTGCGTGTGTGTGCGTGCGTGTGTGTGTGGTGTGTAAATTATTTTATAACCGCTGGGTCAAAAATGAAATATGAACAAAGGCGATGTTTCACTTTTTCTAATGTTGGGGTCATTCTAGGAAAAGTCATCAAATTTCAAATTGAAAAAATATCATTTAGGGGGTTTTCTCTACTGCTAATGATAGGGACGGGTCATTTTTGACACTTTTGACACCCAGAATAATCAACATTTTTGTCAAGATGTATTTTACCTGAAGAAATGTTCAAATTTTAATACAATGTTCAGTCACACTTTTTGGACTGTCCTGATAATCCATCTGTAGATGCTCTACAGATGGTCATACTATCAACAAACTATTTGTTGATAAGCAACTGCTTCCTAAGGTTAGAGTTACATTTAGAATAAGGGTTAGAGTAAGGTTTAAGGTTAGGTATAGGGATAGAGTAGGGGTTAAGTTTAAGTTTAGGATAAGGGTTAAGGTTAGGATTAGGACTAGGATTAGGGGTAGTAGATAGTGTGGCGAGTGGCTCAGCGGTCTAAGGTTTTGCATCTCAGTGCTAGAGGTGTCACTGCAGACCCTGGTTCGATTCCAGGCTTTGTCACAACCGGCCGGGATTGGGAGTCCCATAGGGCAGCGCACAAATTGCCCAGGTTTGTCTGTTTGGCTTGGGTAGTCCATCATTGTAAATAAGAATTTGTTCTTTACTGACTTGCCTAGTTAAGTTTAAATAAATAAATAAAATGTTAGTTGAAATGTTACTGATCTACAAATAGACTATCCAAATAAAGTGTTACCCAATGTTCTTCACTTATCTCATAATACTGAATGTTTTGTGTATAATCTGCAGTCCTCTGAAGACTGAAGTATGCGGATTCAGCCAGACAAGGGTTTGTTGCAGGCACATTATGTAGTTTACTAGACAGAGGACTTTGTCAATATAAAAGGCATCACTGTTGCCCGAAAAAAAACTATTCAGCTTTTTGGTTAAATAGTTGAACAACAATGATGTGAGAAGGCAGAATCTTGACGGTACTGTTAGGAGTATAGATCATAACAACAAAACATGAGTAACGAGTTTCAGTCTCACTTTGACTAACAATATGATGCCATTTCTAGGTTGTTTTTCGAGGGTTTCAAAAAAAAATCGAATTATTGAATGAAACATTCCTTCTGGGTCGAAAATAATTCAAATTTTTTGCCTGCTCCTCAACTCTACACACTCATTTACACCACAGTTTGGATGCAGTGTTACAACTTCAAAAGCGTGTTTGTCTCAATTTCTTGTTTTTTTTGTCTTGAGAGGAATTTAGAATCATCATTGAAAGGAAGAAGATTCACATGAAAGCAAGTGGCAAAGTTAAACCCTCACCAACAATAATATGGTTGCAGAATGTTATTTGCATACTGGGTCTTTGTGTAATGTATTCTCGCTCGCTGGACAAGTTTCGAGTGTGCACCTTCCGTTCTCCCATTCTCCCCTACTCCACTTTAATTTTTTTTTATCAGAGAAGAATAATTTAAAGCAAGGTCATTTGATCCTCTGTCTCAATAGGCCTCAATTAAACAGTCATTCATTCTGTGGTCTCTTTGACAGCTTCTCTGGGTATGTGTGTCGAGGAGACAAAGGCTGTGCTTTTGATTAAACAAGCTTAGGCTGTTTCAAAGACATCAGGAACCATTATGGTGAGTTAAACAGCCTTTTTTTCTGATCAACACATTTAGTGAAACAGTATCTTTGCTTTAGCCAAGATTTGAGTTGTTGGCCTCTGATGCTGAAACCAAAGCAGTGTCATTTAATCAACCTGAACCCCTATAGATAAAGTTGATTGTGTTTACATGTTGCTCCAAACATCACCTAGATTTTATACCAGAGTCAATTTTGCTTGGGGGTCTATGCTCCTGATTCACTATGGCTGAATATGTATCTGTCATGATGCATCAATCTTCTTGAATTCCAATGGGACTCGATACAATATGGCTCGTATGAGTGCATGAGTGCGTCTTGTACCTGGCTAAAGTGACAAACAAAACCATCTGAGCAGCCCTGATTTAGCCTTATTACCACTTTAAATGTCAAAGTTTGCATATTTTTGACGTATGGTAGGCCCTGGGAATCGAAACCACAATCCGGGTATTACAAGAGCCATGCTGTACCAACTGAGCCATACAGAACCACCACTTTCCACTAAACAAAAATATCTTGAGCCCCACCATTACAGTATTCCTTGATTCAGCAAGTATCTGACAGAGCAAGCTGGGGACAATGGGCTGCGGGGTGATTTGCACATGAATGATGTCTGTGAATGAGAGCGTAGGTTACAGAGGAAGGCCTTCTGCACAGGCAGGGGAGCCGGGCGGGCGGGCGGACACAGAGGTCCGCTTAGCTCGCTCTCTAAAGCCCAGGTGAGATTCTCAAACACAAAAGGCCAAATGAATTCCGGTCAACATGGCCAAGGATTTGAATGGGATTCATAAAAGTATGATATTTTTGCACAACCAATGGATACCTCATTGTCAAATGGCGAGTTGTCATGGGTTCCATAAATGTCACTGAACACAAAGAAGACGAATGCCATAAAGCAGTACAACTGAAACGGAAAATTGTACACCACATCCACATGGGACTTTTTGTACACCAGTATATCCCAAAAATAATGTTAGATTAAAAGGAGCACTCTTTGATTGAACTTGGTTTAGCTCAGTGGTATGTTCTAGTCCAACTTGCCCATTGCTGGAAGTTGTGGGTTCACTGCAGACTGCTGTGGTGCTTTTGTTGTGGCCTACATTTTCACTATTGGCCTCTCTCTCTCTCTCTCTCTCTCTCTCTCTCTCTCTCTCTCTCTCTCTCTCTCTCTCTCTCTCTCTCTCTCTCTCTCTCTCTCTCTCTCTCTCTCTCTCTCTCTCTCTCTCTCTCTCTCTCTCTCTCTCTCTCTCTCTCTCTCTCTCTCTCTCTCTCTCTCTCTCTCTCTCTCTCTCTCTCTCTCTCTCTCTCTCTCTCTCTCTCTCTCTCTCTCTCTCTCTCTCTCTCTCTCTCTCTCTCTCTCTCTCTCTCTCTCTCTCTCTCTCTCTCTCTCTCTCTCTCTCTCTCTCTCTCTCTCTCTCTCTCTCTCTCTCTCTCTCTCTCTCTCTCTCTCTCTCTCTCTCTCTCTCTCTCTCTCTCTCTCTCTCTCTCTCTCTCTCTCTCTCTCTCTCTCTCTCTCTCTCTCTCTCTCTCTCTCTCATAAATACCATTAGAAGGCCATCTATTGCCCTGGTGTAGAGTGGGCAGAGTTGGGCAGGAAGGGCTCTGGGATTTAGTCCCTGAACCACAGCTCCAGTCCACCAGATTCTGGCTTGAAATGTTCAAAATCACATTATAATTAACTGTATTTAAGACGGAGCAGAGTCCATGCTTATAGGTATTCCCGTGATCCCCACTCTCTCTTTCGCTCTCTCGCTCGCTCTCTCGCTCTCTCTCACTCTCTCTCCCTCACCCTCTCTCTGTCCCTATTTTCAGATGGGGTAATTAATATGGAAAAGCATCATATTCTGCAAATTCCTATGAGATGGGCTCGCCAAAGCTGTTAAAGCCAAGTAGGCTAATTAGTATTCATGCAGGTTTTCCTGTTACAAGTCAGTTTTCTCTGTGGGACCAAGTAGTAGCTTGGGTAGACAGGCAGTGCTTATCCTTGATTATGTGAGCAGAATACCATTGCTGAGCCAGAGCACAGCAAAAAAAATAAAAACATTCCTTATGCAGCAAATCAATTTTGGTGACCTGCTAAATGGAACTGACCACAGAGTCATTCTTTAACCCTGTATATCAGGAGAAAACATATTCTGAGGGGGAATGATTACTGGCTATTATACAAATACATGGTTTCTGTACCAGTTAATAATCATTTACGGCAAAATTACACACACGCTATGATTCAGTGGCAATAGACAATTGCTTTAATTCACTAGTCATGTCTTTGTTTTGTCAATTAAAAAAAGTAGTGGAAACCCCCTATTATTCCAAATGGAAAATGCTTTAATAAAGAGTTTGTGCTTTTAGATGCATACAAATTGGTATGTAAATTGCGAATGTAATGTTCTGGGTTGTAATAAGTAACCACATAGCAAATGATGGCCTTTGATGCTATGTGGTTCCATAGATATGTGCCATTGAGTTGCTGGGTACATTTCAGGAGGCTCTGAAATGATTTATGCACAATTTTATAGAATATTGTCCCAAATAAAGACATTCAGAAATCGGGTGAAAAATAATCTATTGTTAAACCCTCCATGTGAAGGCTACAGTGCATATATCTTTGTGCTGACTGGTTCTCAATAGATTATTGGAATACAACAGGCACATGTCCAATGTAAGATTGCTGTTGTTACTATGTTTTAAGGGTTATAACGTACATGTAATTGCTTAAAGGACTTTTGCGGTCCCAAGGCATACTTTGTGGACCGCTTTTTATGTTGCCAGAAAGACGTTTTTCTATCACTCCTGTTGGCTACCTGAACATCATCATGTATCCTAGGGTTGAACATGACACGTTGGAAGCAGGCCTAGATTGTGGTGAGGAAGGCCCAGATTGTGCGCTCTGATTGCGGGTTGGTTAATTAGCAGGCCATCCTCTTCAGCCTGTTCCCATGTCCTATTAGACCCAGCTCAGCTCAGCAATCTTCTTTCCAGAAGGTAATTCCCTGCTCTGTGCACTGTGCAGGGCGAAGCATTGACACCTTATGCTCTGTGATTGAAGGCAATCTCTGGGGAGGAAGGGCTGAATTTATTCGTAGTGCAGTCCCCACTGCCACAGGAGACATGTATCTCCCCGACTGCCCACACATCCACACCACTGATGCTCTGCATCTTTCCTGAGTGTACAAATACTGCTAAATGATCTGAGGGAGTTAAACATCTTGTTTCTCCACCCTAGCGGGGCGTCATGATCTCTCTTTATGTCTCTCTGTGGGTCTCTACCCAGCAAACCAAAATTGGTTCTGTAAACGTTTCCAGAACATTTGTTAGGTTATGGCAAATGTTCTCATTACGCAAAAACTGTTCAGTCGTGCTGATGATTCTACAATGTTTGATTAAAACATTTGCCTGATGTTGCAAGACCGTTCCCAGAACGCATTTAAAGAAAGTCTGTTCTTTAAAGGTTCCCGCAATGTTTCATTAGGTTGAGGGAACAGGCTGGTGGGAACATTGTGGGGACATCACAAAAGATGAACTGCCCCTTTTTGCAGATGATTCTACGTTTCTTTTAGGGTGCAAAAAACATTCACCTGATGTTACAAGAACGTTCTTGTTGCAATAATATTCTTGTGATAGATATTCACATATTGTACCTGCACAGAACGTTCCCACAATGTTTCACAATGTTCCACAATTTCCAAATAATCAATTTTTATGATGTTCATAGCATATATTTTTTGGGGGGGGTTTAACTTAATATTCCATTAATGTTCACACAATATACATTTGACCTTATCTTAGAGGTCCTCTGAATATTTCAAGAACATTTAGAAAATGTAATATTTAAGTTTGACCTAATTCTACCACAACATTCTCAGCGTGCAAAATTCTAGTTCCTTAATCAAGCAGATTGGAATACATCCCCATTATGTTTCTCTCCAGATTTAATCCAATTTTATTGGCCACATACACGTGACTAGCAAATGTTAATGCAGGTGTAGCGAAATGCTTGTGCTTTTGAGGATTATGTTGTAGGCAAGGTGATTTAGACACACAGCATTTCATTTAAAGGAGATTTGAACGGTATTTAATCACACAAACACAACCATATATTTTACAATTCATATTTTGATCATCTACACATGTGGGTTTTAAACCTGCACTCTTCAGCTCTGCAGCAAGTGCTGAACCCTCTGTGTCACTAGGGAATGTATGTGGTGTTGTGGGGGTTTTCAGTTGTATGGTAAATCAGGACACAGAACACAGAACACAGATTCTGAGTTTAATTTTTTTTCTCCCATCCTCTTCAAATGCTGTGTACTTGTAACACTGTACTTAGTCTTATGAAATACATTTTTAGTTAGATAGATATTCATAAAGCTTCCTTTAAAATAGCTTGTATTCCTAAATAACGTCTCCCGGGGAAACAGCTACAAGGGGCGGACGGGGAAACGATAATTTCAGAATCTGAACATTTGTGACATCATAATCTGTGAGTTAACTATGAAACATGATAGGATTTAGCATTCAGATATTTAAATGGAGTACAGTACATAAGGTTGTGCATTGTTGTCATAACATGGTACATTTGATTTGTTTCTGGTTTCAGGTGCATGCAGTCATAATCAGAGGAATGTGAAGGTGAAAGACCAGGAGCCTCATCAAAGATGCGTGCCTAGGCACAAGACAGACTCTAAACCTTGTGCGCGCCACTTTTCCCAAAAAGGTTGGTATTTATGTCACGCCCTGATCTTAGTTATCTTTGTTTTCTTTATTATTTTGGTTAGGTCAGGGTGTGACGAGGGTGGTTGGTTTAGTTGTTGTGTGGTCTATGTGTAGTTGCCTGTCAGCACTCGTGTCTTATAGTTTCACGTTCGTTTTGTTGTTTTGTTAGTTTGTTTAGTGTTTTTCCTTCATTAAAAGAAGAATGTATGCTTATCACGCTGCACCTTGGTCTCATCAATATGATAAACGTGACAATTTATCACATTTGAACTTGACAGGAAAGTGTCCCTATCGCCATGCAAATCTGAGAGCATGCACACGGGCAACTTCTAGTGGTAGAATAATTCTAGTACCAACAAATATTGCTCTTTTGGGGGAAATGGAGGTGTTTGATGCACAGGAATTATAATAATGGTAGGCTATTAAAAACATACAAACGTATGCTAATGATAAAACAGATGCCTTTGGGAAGGAGATAGCATAGTATTTTTAGTCTTTTTGTTGTACTTTTACCCCTTTGTACTTTTTGTTGTACTTTCTCCCCAATTGGTAGTTACAGTCTTGTCCCATCAATGCAACTCCGCTGCAGACTCAGGAGAGGTGAAGGTCGAGAGCCATTAGTACCCCTAAACACAACCCAACCAAGCCACACTGCTTCTTGACACACTGCTCACTTAACCCGGAAGCCAGCGGTACCAATGTATCGGAGGAAACACTGTCCAGCTGGCAACTGAAGTCAGCTTGCAGGCGCGCCACAAGGAGTCGCTAGAGCGCGATGGGACAAAGAAATCCCAGCTGGGCCAAACCCTCCCTAAACCCGGACAACGCTGGGCCAATTGTGCGCTGCCGCATGGGTCTTCAGGTTTGCTATGACAAAGCCTGGGATCAAACCCAGGTCTGTAGTGACGCCTCAAGCACTACGATGCAGTGCCTTAGACCTCGGGAGGCCTACTCTACCATTTAACCATTGCTCATTCAATATCCAAGCCTGCTCGAAAATAAATAGACCGGTAGCCTAGACAGTATGGATAGACTGCAGTATTGCTGTGAAATAGGAACACAACATCATAGCCTATTTAATCTCTGAGCCTTTACCATGACATGAGAGAATATCATCGATTGACAAATAAAATATTGAACGACAATTTGTCTTTTGCATAGCGTGGGCTGTAGCATTTACTTTTAAATTGATAATCAATCATGCAGAATGCCCGGCCAGTGTTTGGCACTTGCTATCGGCAGCATGCTTTTTTGTGTTGAAAAGGTAACTGCATAAAATTAAAACATAATGTCCTTTACAGAAATGTGATAGATTTAGCTATTCTGTAAAAAAAATGTAAACAGACATGGCCCAGGTCCAACATTTCCAAATCATACAGCAAATTAGGGCGTTTTTGTTACCATTAAAGGTGGAAGGAGGGCGTTTTCTAGGCAGGGTTGTGACGCTCCTTCACAAGCGCACAAACATAGTATGGCTCTGATTCATCAATGAAAACATGTGTATATGTTGTATGCGACAGTTTGATAAATCCAAATAATTTGTTGCTGCACGCAAATCCTAGAATCTCCACGTATGCCAGAATCTTGTAAGACATTTATGCATGGTTTATAAACAAAGCCCATGCCTGGAAAAGGCCTTTTATGGTAACAAAAACACCCTCATTTGCTGTATGTTTTGGAAATGTTGGAACTAGGCCATGTCAGTTTCTAAAAGAATGCACAATGGCACATTTTAGCACATGTTTGTAGAGGTGTGGGCACAATGTTTCATCTGTGCAGCGACTTTTAAAACAAAAAATGCATACCGTCTATAGCGAGTGCCAAACCTTGTCTGTGCTTTCTGCAATATTGATTGTCTATTGAACGATTTAAAAGTAAATGCTACAGTCCACAATTCTATGCAAAATACTAATTGTTATTCAATATTTTGTTAATCAATAGATGATTGTGATCTCTTGTCTTGGTACAGGCTCTGATAATAAATAAGCTATAATGACGCACTCCCCGCTCCTATAACTTGTTCTCTGAAAAATAGCATTGTATTTTGTCAAACACAATTCTCTCCATCATTTTACTAAGAACAGGCAGCAAAATGATTGGGCAGATGTTACTATTTTTAGGCAGTGGAACTATAGCTTCCTTCCATGCTTGTGGAACACACACCTTTAGGCTTTGGTTAAAGATATAGCAAATAGGTATGGCAATTAAGTCTGCTACCATTGTCAATAGTTTCCCATCAAGGTGGTTTATACCTGGTGGCTTATCATTATTGATGGATAACAATAGTTATCAAAAAGAAAGGAGGACCAAGGCACTCTTCATACAATTAATTTAAATGAAGATATGGATTTATCACCCTTCCTGTAGGGTTGTGATGGGTCCATTTGCTGTCATCCAGTTGACCTTTTGCTTAATTTGCCCTCAGCAATGGTTAGACTGTTGTTGGTCATGTTTTGTTGTTCTAGTGTACTATGGAATATATTGCTTTCTTATTCTTGACACTTCTCCCAGTCATATTTAAGGTTAGAACTACCTTTTAGTCTTCTGATACTTCTAGCTTGGAGTTGTATTTTTATGATAACATAGCTACAGTATTTCACCTTTTAATGTGTATAGTATTGCTTACTAGGTGTGTCCGATCAATTTTGTAACCACTCCCTCTTCCAATTAGGGCTAATTGGAAAAGCTGTTCAAAAGAGGACATTGTATTCCTTTCTTTGTACTCCCTGAAGAAGGCCATGCTGCCGAAACGCGTCGGTTTAAAAAAAACTTTGTTTCTACTGTACATGCCATACTAATAAAGGTATTTAAAATAATTATATGAAGAGTGCCTTGGTCCTCCTTTCTTTTTGATGACCAATTTACCAATTTTACCATAGAGCACCTTCCATCTACCAAAATGTACTATTGTGTACCTTAGTAGCGCTTCCCTTCCTCCTCTTTCTACTAGTTAAACATAGCATTTGGGTGGTGCTTAGAGGAAGCAGCCCCACAGTCGTTTCTTTCTGTTTTTTTGAGGACATTTTACAACTCAAACTATGGATTTTACCCAAGAGGCTACAAGATTTTCCTATTCCCATGAAGAGGGCCAAAGGATTATTACCACTACCTCATTGCTAGATGAGATGACAGCCACAGAGAATACTGGAAGGCTATAAACGGGAGGCTATTCTCAACAAGTGTTCTTTTGACCTAATGCTACTTCTAATAGAATAATCTAAAAAGGACAGACAAGTAGTCCAAACAGAAATTGAAGAAGTAAAAAGGAAAATCACAGAACACAGTGACAATTCTAAAAAAGCACAATGTGATGAGATCTTGAAAGAGAAAGTAGACACATTCACTCTGATATTGAAACAAGACAAGCTAAGAAAATTTAGAAGAGATGAAGTAGACTATAGAGATGGCAAGGTCTTTGCCTGGAGAAAACCAACACATAAGAATTCAGAATCACATCTGCAGAGAAGGAAGGATCACCCCAGATGCTCAGAGGCCAGCTCCTCCCAAGATTTTTTAGATCAGGAAGAGGAGTCACGCAGGTTCCTCAACAAGAGAATGAGAGGACGCGGAA
Organism: Oncorhynchus mykiss; assembly: GCF_013265735.2. Lineage (NCBI taxonomy): Eukaryota > Metazoa > Chordata > Actinopteri > Salmoniformes > Salmonidae > Oncorhynchus > Oncorhynchus mykiss. Next base: position 15,667,001 of record NC_048589.1, on the reverse strand, counting down.
GAGGCCAACACGGAGGGGGAGGAAGAAATCAAGACTATCCAACCACACAGAGCAGGACCAGAACAAGGCTGTGATCAACATTTCTGGAGAACCCCTTTCTGATGATTGCATAAGGGTATTGTCTAAAGGACTGTCCTTTGCCCTTACATATTCAACTAATGAATTTAATACAAAGATTGTCCTATTTCGTTTCTACAGGAATCTACATCTGAAGGCCTGGTACAAGCAAAACATCTCTCCAACTACAGACGCCAGTGTCTCAGGTCAGGCAGTTTCTGTTTCCTCTAAAACACCTTTTAAGCCCAAGTCCACTTTTTGTCCCATCGTCCAGAATGCCACACTAAATACATTTGCCAAGAAAGTGAATTCTGATGTGTGGAATCTGTTTATGGGTTAAATTGACTCCAACCAAACACAACGTAATCTTTCTAAGACAGAGAAGGATGCAGTTGAATCATTGTCAAAAAATGAACAGATTGGGGTTAAGAAAGCAGACAACGGTGGTGCTACAGTAGTGTGGAGTAAAGACAAATATGTGACAGAAGCCTACCGTCAATTAGACAATGATGAATTCTACCAATCTCTTACCTTCAACCCTACAGAGGACCTAAAAACTGAATTGAAAGGGATCCTCACAGAAGCTAAGGAGAATGGCTACATTTCAGACAATGAGTTCAAATTTATTTTCAATGGGAGTCCGCGTATGGCTTCTCTTTATCTTCTTCCAAAGGTCCACAAAAATTTTGAAAATCCCCCAGGCAGACCCGTCCTTAGTGGTAATGAAAGTCTGACAGAACCCATCTCTAAGTACATTGATTACTTTATTAAGCCTTTTCTGACGTCACTCCCAGCCCATCTTCAAGATACCACAGATGTGTTGAACAAAATGAAGGGATTGAACAATTATAGGTACAGCTTCCTTTTTAGTCACCATGGGTGTGGAGTCTCTATACACCACCATTGAGCATGAACAAGATTTGGCAGCTACGTACCATTTCTTGAGTACCCGACCTGAAACTGAGATGCCTCCTACAGAATTCACTGTCTCACTGACTGAATGGACTCTTCATCATAACATCTTTATCTTTCAGGTCCGTATTAAACAGGTCAAAGGGTGTGCCATGGGAGCTACAGCCCTTCCTCTGCTGGTTTGTACTTGGGTAAATGGGAAAATTACTTCATTTTGAATCCTTCTAATATCCATTTCTTTGACCAGATTATATGGTGGGGACGCTATATTGATGATGTTTGCCTGTTTTGGTCCGGCTCGGAAGATTAACTTATTTCCTTCCACCAATACCTTAACAACATTAACCCTAACATCAAACTAACTATGGCGTACAGCAAGGATAACATTCATTTTTTGGACCTTGACATCAGTAAAAATGACAAAGGTTGTTTGCACACATCAATCTTTAGGAAGCCTACAGATGGGAATACCATTCTGAGGGCAGACAGCTTTCACCCCAGAAGGCTAAAAGAGAATACTCCATATGGCCAATTCCAAAGAGTCCGCAGAATTTGCGATCAGGAAACAGACTACAGTGTCAAATCTGCTGAATTGGAGAATCGCTTCTTGAATCGGGGCTACAGCGTTCAGGTCCTGAAAGATGCCTGTATAAGGGCTGGATTACTTGACAGAGAGAACTTGTTGCGAAGGGGAGTGCCTCGTGATAGATCAGAGAGAGTGTATTTTGTTACAAGATACAGCATTGAAGCAGAGAACATTAAAGGAATCATAAAAAATAATTGGGGAATCATCCAAAGTGATACGCTACTATGCCAAGTCTTTCCTGAGCAGCCAGTCAGTCATAAGCTTTAAGAGATGTCCTACCCTAAATGACAAATTAGTCCACAGTTATCTTCCGGGTGACTCTCAAAAAACTTGGCTTGACCACAAACCCAATCAATTTTGTAACCACTCCTTCTTCCAATTAGGGCTAATTGGAAAAGCTATTCAAAAGAGGACATTGTATTCCTTTTTTTGTACTCCCTGAAGAAGGCCATGCTGCCGAAACGCATCGGTTTTAAAAAAAGCTTTGTTTCTACTGAACATGCCATACTAATAAAGGAAGACTATGAAGAGTGCCTTGGTCCTCCTTTCTTTTTGATGACCAATTTACCCCTTTTACCAAAGAGCACCTTCTGTCTACCAAAATGTACTATTGTGTACCTTAGTAGCGCTTCCCTTCCTCCTCTTTCTACTGGATAACAATAGTTGTTCCACCTCTCCCACGCTATCTTGAGCAAATTTCTGCAATCCTTCTCTTTCATTATTGGATCTTTTATACAAAAATATGATGGTTCACTGTTCAATCTTGTCATTTCACTCAAGTTTTTTTTCTCACTTTGTTGGTGAAATAGTAAATGAAATGATTGGCAATATCGAAAGGTTTTGTTATAAATTAACGATGAACTTCAATGAACGATAGAGATGAATCGGGTTGCCTAATAAAACATTCTTGGAAACTTTAAAGATCAGGCGAAATGTGTTCTGGGAACGTTCTTGCAACATCAGCCAAATGTTTTATACAAACATTGTATAATCATCAGCACGATTGGACAGTTTTGTGTAATGAGAACATTTGCTGCAACCTGACAAATGATCTGGGAACTTTCACAGAACCAATTTTGGTTTGCTGGGAACATTTTAGTGAATGTTACAACATTCCAAGGATATGTTATTTTAAACATAAATGAACAAAAAAAACATTTTGTTATCAAAATATTATTTTAATGTTTTTGGGATGTTTATCATCCCAATGTTAGATAAAACCTGACTTGAACTTAATGGGAAAATTAGCATAATGTTCTGGAAATGTCCCCAGTTTGCTGGGTAGGTTAAGCCTATGCTACATAGACGCATTACAAACACAGTGTGTAATGGTGACCTTTAATTGCATTACTAATGTCTCCACCCCAATCCCTTTCTCCACCTCTGGCCCTGGGGGGAATAAACATGTTGACATACACCAGTCCATGCCCAGGCCAACTGGGCCACAAGAAGTGGCATTCATGTTATTCCTTTCTCTGGTGGCAGAAATCTGTTGATAATAGAGATGTTAGCAAAGGTGATGAAAGCAGATTAGCCAAGACACAGTGGGGGGATTGAGGGGCTCACTGTTATTAATATGCTGTGCTGCCTGAGAGCTCAGAGAGTTCCCTGATCCCTTCTAGGGGAATAGGGGTCAGCCGTTAACATGGCTCTGAAATGCTAATGCACAACTTGAAGCACCTGCCCCGCACGGCCTGACAGAGTTTATTTTCCAGCCAGGGCTGAAATTGATATTAGCCCATGACACTAATGGTGGTCAGAAGAACCCCTGTGTTGCCAGGCTTCTTGGTGGGCAATCTCTGATGGCCACAGTGGATTTCCTGTTCCTCCTGTCTAAATACAGAGGGGCTTATGGGTATTGTACAGGACTGCTTCTTTATGTACACATGAATGAAGTTGAGGTAGTCAGACAGGTAGGAGAGTAGCAAGCAGTAAAGTAGACATGATGTATACCATTGCTGTATATTATATTGCGGGATATATTGTGTGATGTTGTATACCATCGCTCTTTGCCATCTAACTTTGTGATCAAGAGAGACATGTCAGGCAACATGCATTCAATGGAGAGCCACTGCTCCTGAGGCAGGAAACTTGTCTGGACTTATGATCAAAGCAGAAGAACCAAAGAGGTGTACTTATGTCTCCTAGTGCTCAAGCGGAAGAGGCATTTTGACAATTAGCCTTATAAATGTGTTTTCTTCTGACATCAAAACATGAGAGCTATCCATCTCCAGTTACACAATACACACACTTGCTCATTCAGACGTCCACTGGCCTGAGTGCAGGAAGTTGACTGTATCGTGCCATTAGAGAGTCTGTTAATCTGCGGATATCTATCTGTTTTTATCTACCTGTGGATGCTATGTGGATGTGATATTACAGTTGTAGTCGGAAGTTTACATACACCTTAGCCAAATACATTTAAACTCAGTTTTTCACAATTCCTGACATTTAATCCTAGTAAAAATTCCCTGTCTTAGGTCATTTAGGATCACCACTTTATTTTAAGAACGTGAAATGTCAGAATAATAATAGAGAAAATGTTTGATTTCATCTTTTATTTCTTTCATCACATTCCCAGTGGGTCAGAAGTTTACATACACTCAATGAGTATTTGGTAGCATTGCCTTTAAATTGTTTAACTTGGGTCAAATGTTTCAGGTAGCCTTCCACAAGCTTCCCACAATAAGTTGGGTGAATTTTGGCCCATTCCTCCTGACAGAGCTGGTGTAACTGAGTCAGGTTTGTAGGCCTCCTTGCTCGCACACACTTTTCAGTTCTGCCCACACATTTTCTAAAGGATTGAGGTCAGAGCATTTTAATGGCCACTCCAATACCTTGACTTTGCTGTCCTTAAGCCATTTTGCCACAACTTTGGAAGCATGCTTGGGGTCATTGTCCATTTGAAAGACCCATTTGCGACCAAGCTTTAACTTCCTGACTGATGTCTTGAGATGTTGCTTCAATATATCCACATAATTTTCCTACCTCATGATGTCATCTATTTTGTGAAGTGCACCAGTCCCTCCTACAGCAAAGCACCCCCACAACATGATGCTGCCACCCCTGTTCTTCACGGTTGGGATGGTGTCCTTCGGCTTGCAAGCCTCCCCCTTTTTCTCCAAACATAACAATGGTCATTATGGCCAAACAATTATATTTTTGTTTCATCAGACCAGAGGACATTTCTCCAAAAGGTACGATCTTTGTACCCATGTGCAGATGCAAACCGTAGTCTGGCTTTTTTATGGCGGTTTTGGAGCAGTGGCTTCTTCCTTGCTGAGCGGCCTTTCAGGTTATGCCGATATAGGACTTGTTTTACTGTGGATATAGATACTTTTGTTCCTGTTTCATCCAGCATCTTCACAAGGTCCTTTGCTGTTGATCTGGGATTGATTTGCACTTTTCGCACCAAAGTACGTTCATCTCTAGGAGACAGAACGTGTTTCCTTTCTGAGCGTTATGACGGCTGCGTGGTCCCATGGTGTTTATACTTGCGTACTATTGTTTGTACAGATGAACATGGTACCTTCAGGCGTTTGGAAATTGCTCCCAAGGATGAACCAGACTTGTGAAGGTCTACAATAATCTTTCTGAGGTCTTGGCTGATTTCTTTTGATTTTCCCATAATGTCAAGCAAAGAGGCACTGAGTTTGAAGGTAGGCCTTGAAATACATCCACAGGTACACTTTCAATTGCCTCAAATGATGTTAATTAGCCTATCAGAAGCTTCTAAAGCCATGACATAATTTTCTGGAATTTTCCAAGCTGTTTAAAGGCACAGTCAACTTGGTGTATGTAAACTTCTGACCCACTGGAATTGTGATACAGTAATTATAAGTTAAATAATCTGTTTATTATTTTTTGGGGTGAAAAATTCCTTGTGTCATGCACAAAGTAGATGTCCTAACCGACTTGCCAAAACTATAGTTTGTTATCAAGAAATCTGTGGAGTGGTTGAAAAATTAGTTTTAATGACTCCAACCTAAGTGTATGTCAACTTCCGACTTCAACTGTTTGTCTCTCTCTATAGTGAAGGCTTGGAGCCACTTTACAATGGCCATATACCTTGCTATTTAATAAGTGTCCACTCCATCTGGAACAATGCATTATTTTGTGGTCTTGTTTGATAAAGAAAATGGGAAAAAAAACATAGGTTCTTTAAGTGTTATTTATTCACACCAAATAAAATAATTGAAAGACAAAACAGTACAGACAGAAAAACGGGTTACGACGGTGAGCAGCTGAGGTTGGAAGCCCAAAATAACTTATATGAAAACTTCACCACAAATATAAAGTAAAAAGTAAAAAATAAAATAAAAAGTTTGTTCAGTCAGCTAAACAATGCATTATTCTTAATTGTTTTCCATTATATATGTTTGATAAGCTCTCTCTATATGCAAACATCTCCGCTTTTTATCAATGTCAACCACAGACATGAGTGCAACAATGTGTGTGCTTTTCAGTTAACTTTTGAAAAGCCCCATTCTTCAATTGACTAAAGGAAGGCCAAGCAGCATTCATTAAATCCCTGCTTTGACAGTCATCTGTTTATTTCTCTATGAATGGGGTTGATGCCGTTCAAACAAATCTCTTTTATTGGGTAAAAGTGTGCTGCCTGTGTGGATTCATTTTTTATGAAATCAGTTATTTCAAGACCCAAGTCCTGATGATAAACTGAATTTTTCCATTAATGCTCTTTGGGCAAGACGTTTTGTTTTGTAGGTCAGTGAGGCAGTTTTGTTTCTGCTTGGACGCGTTGTATTCAAGGTTCTATACTGGAGGACAAATGAAACATTTTTGGGAAAACAGGGTGGAAGGCTATAACCAGAATAATATTGGAGCGGGACCTCTTGACGACGCACCTGTCATCTACTGCTCTGTACTACCATCAGGGGTGCCACAGTATTCACCCTCAAATAATGTTCCTTTCTTTAATGTCACCAGGATATATGCAATATGTCACATTTGACAATGCACCCTACCAAGGGAGCTGTTATTTTGCCCTTAATATTGTGTGACTTATAGATGATTTGTGAAGCATCTATACAAGTCTTATGAAGATTGAATTAATGCTCTATAATGCCTATATGTTGTAGTTCATAGAAAGACCAGGGTTTATTGTTCTTGGAAGAACATCCATTCTCCATTGAAATGTCCGTTATGTGAGTTTAGCACTTGTGAAGCAGGCCGAGCGCTGAGTGCTGTGCATAGAGCATGGTAATGTGGACCACAGATTCAGGAAGGGCAATACGGTCAATCAAAGGCTACCTTTCCTCTCTCAGCCGGTGCGTTAGGGTGTTCCTGGCGCTAATTCCCTGATTTGACTTTGATGTGCCAATTTGTGGCTGATGAATAATTGTCTGGTTTGCTGATAACTTGTGGGAGTCAAGTGCATTCTGGTGGCACTCAATGCAAATAAGGATATTTGGGTTCCTCAAATCACGGCAGTATCCCCTCCATGTCTGCTTTCCCTTTCCGTGAGTAAACTCATCAATTAGCTGTGTTTGAAGAAGGCATTTTTGATTAGAGCAATCAGTAAACAGCAAGGCCTCTCCATGGTTGTCCTTCTGATTAGATGAGTTGTCACTTGAGAAGTTGTTGGAGATTTTAATTTATGGCCTTACAGTCCTGAAAAGTACGGTAATTACCTCATCCATTTCTACAGTTCAGCACTCGGATTAAAATTCAATCACATTGTACATTCTGACAACCTAATTGCCTACGTAATGTCTCTCCCACTGCGGAAAGCAAATGTCAGACGCTTCGTTTAGGCACAGAGGGAGAGAATTAGCCTAGGTAGCGTATTGTTGGTCAGAATGTAGAGTAGACTACTGGTTTATGGGATTAGATGGTTCAGCAAATATCTGTATTTTTGTCCTGATTCTATTACTACATGGTGGATCTACTTCTAATATTCTCCCAAGGCTTTCTCACCTTTTAGTAAGTACTTAGTAAATTGACTAAAATGGCACTGTAGAATTTCAGCGATGTTGAATATTCCTTAATAGATTTCTGGCTTCTTTTTTTCATCCATTCCAGATTGTCATGATGGCTCATAAAATGGGCTTTTGTTACAAAGTACATATTCTTCTCTGAATGATCACTTCAGACAAATTGGTGCATCACAAAGCTGGATCTTTTTATTCCCAACCATTTCCGAGTGTTTGTACATGAGCAATTAACACTAGGCTGGCTTTAATTAAAAAGACACATTGACAGCCATAAAGTAGACTTTCCTAAAAGCTTTGGGTAAATAAAACAGACATTGCTTTCAATTGACAAATTGGTGCTTTTGAGACTATGCAACTTCCACAGATCCCACATCCTTCCCCCTATCTCAAGTACTGTGAAAATGCCAAATTACTGAACGATTGAGATAACTTGGATAAGTTTACTTTCAGTTCCCATGAGAGAGGGGTCTATTAACATGGAATATACTCATTTCAGTTGCCTCATACAGTGGTTATGATCCATACATCAATTTTATTACATTATTACATTATTACATTACATTTATTACATTTCATTACATTAGAATTATTATTGTCATTGATGAAAATCATAGACACAGTTAATGTAGAAACAACTTTAAGAGATGAGAGAAAGAGTTTAACAAGCATGTCTGTCACAGAAGTTTTACTGAACCACCTCTATAGACTGGCCATAGATTTCCAAGTATTGATGGACAAACACCCAAATGATGCCCCCTCCCTCTTCCTTAATCAATACAGACAGAGAGGGTAAGCAGTCTATGGGAGGAGGGCAGGGTAGGGGAGGGAAGGGGGGTGTAGTGACACAAAGCGGGTATTACGTCTGATTAGGGCAGTTTTAACTGTCTGTCTCGCTGATTACAACTGGCAAGTGAATCTGTCTGGTAATTAACTGTGAAGTGTGGCCGCCTGGCCGGCCGGACAGGACATTTTCAGGGGTAGAAGGGTGCTGGTGCGCCTCAGCCTCTCCCCCTCCCTGTCCCTGTCCACCCACCCACAACAGGACAAAAGGGGCTTGGGGGATTTTTTGATTGGATGTGGTGCATTGTGGAAAGGGAGTTAAAACAGAGTTCGGTTTCCTTTTCGGTATGTTACTACCCCCCGCCGGGTGAAGTCAATGTATCCTTTCTGCCTCTCGTATGGCCAGTTAGTTAAAGCAAGCTAAATAAACAGCAGCATTCACGCATCAATATGTTTGCATGCCGTCTGAAACATACCTTTTGTCCCATGTGGTCACTGGATCCTAGCCTAATTGGCAGCCCATGACACATAGTCCTTTCTATCGTCCTTGTTGGCCTTAAAAGGAACGTGGGGATTTTGGGTGTAATCCTGTTTGTCTGTGGGGTCACATGGTCTTCAGACAGTGGATTGTAAGCTACAGTCTGAAAGTTTATTAGGGGGACAACGGGTGTCTAATTGTCATTCCCTCTGGAGAGCAGTGTCTTCTGGTGAATACTGGAGAGGAGACAGGTTGCTGCAAAATGATAATTGAAAAGAAAGTGGGTGGTCCTCTTTGGCTCCTTGGCCTCCTGTGAATGCTGTATTAAGACTTTAATGTGCTATTGGCAGAGGAGATTATCAAATGTCAAATTTGCAGAAACGCTTAGCTTCTTCACTTAATTTACCGGACCTCTATATTGAGTGTTGGCTCTCGTCTTCTCATCTACTGTGTGTGTGTGTGTGTGTGTGTGTGTGTGTGTGTGTGTGTGTGTGTGTGTGTGTGTGTGTGTGTGTGTGTGTGTGTGTGTGTGTGTGTGTGTGTGTGTGTGTGTGTGTGTGTGTGTGTGTGTGTGTGTGTGTGTGTGTGTGTGTGAGGCTAAGATATATAGTTGTTGTTGTTGTTATGATATCCATATATATGTGTGTGTGTGTGTGTGTGTGTGTGTGTGTGTGTGTGTGTGTGTGTGTGTGTGTGTGTGTGTGTGTGTGTGTGTGTGTGTGTGTGTGTGTGTGTGTGTGTGTGTGTGTGTGTGTGAGGCTAAGGTGTATAGTTGTTGTTGTTTTTATAACCATAAATACAGTCATCTCCACAATTATTGGAACCCTTGTTAAAAAATGTGCAAAAACAACATTAAAATCAATAATACACAAGTACTGAGCTACACTGTATGCAATTTTTTGGGGGGAATTATTTATTTATTTATAGCAATACAGCTTCCCATAGAAAGAGATTTTGTTTAACAAGTAATATATTAAATTTTTATCAAAAAGATAGGTGTCAAAATGTGTTTCTTATAAATAAAATCTAGCAAAATTACATTTGCATGAACATTTAACTTTTATTAAGTTCATATCACATTAAGGAACTGTATTGTGGCCTTCCATGGCTTCCTGTCACTGGGGTATAAAAATGAGGTAATCTGCATTTCAAATCCATTTGTCATCCATCCCCATGGGGAAAGGCAAAGAACTCACAAACAAAAAGAGACAAATGGTTGTTAAACTTCACAAATCAGGCAATGGGTACAAAACAATAGCTAAAAATCTAAATATTCCACTTACCAATATTAAGGCAATAATTAAGAAGTTTACAGGGGGAAAGTATGTGTATTTCGTCCCCACACACAGTAAGGAAGATCGTTCTGAAGGGTGCCAATAATTTATGAGGTGACTGTTCATCAGTCATACAAAACATAACCTATGCAAATTATTGGAATCCCCTCCAAAGCGCACACACACACACACACGCGCACACACACACACACACACACACACACACACACACACACACACTTTAAGGGATGATCTCATTCCCAACATCCCATTGCCAGCCTACATTGAACTGCTCTCCAACCCTGCCCCTATAAACAAACAAGCCACAGACACGCAGCTGGCCATTACCTTGGCAACGGTGGATTGGGAAGAAGCTGTTTGTTTGTTAAAAAGTGTAGCTTCGTGGAGGCCATGGAGGGACCTGGAGCACTTCACCAGTTCACAATGCTGCCCATTCTATGCTTAAACATTTTTTGGGGACATCCAAATCCAGTACTCATCTCTTGAACATTCAAAGGCATTCTGTCGACCAAATTTTTTTTATTTATGTTCCTTATAATTCCAAAAAGGTCTTTAAAAATACAGTACCAGTCAAAGTTTGTACACACCTACTCATTCAAAGGTTTTTCTTTATATTTACTATTTTCTACAATGTAGAATAATAGTGAATACACCTAAATGAAATAACACATATGGAATCATGTAGTAACCAAAAAAGTGTTAAACAAATAAAATTATATTTTATATTTCAGATTCTTCAAAGTAGTCACCCTTTGCCTTGATGACAGCTTTGCATTCTCTTGGCATTCTCTCAACCAGTTTCATGAAGTAGTCATCTGGAAGGCATTTCAATTAACAGGTGTGTCTTGTTAAACGTTTATTTGTGTCATTTCCTTCCTTCTTAATGCATTTGAGCCAATCAGTTGTGTTGTGACAAGGTAGGGGTGGTATACAGAAGATAGCCCTATTTGGTAAAAGACCAAGTCCCTATTATGGCAAGAACAGCTCAAATAAGCTAATAGAAATGACAGTTCATCATTACTTTAAGACATGAAGGTCAGTTAATATGGAACATTTCAAGAACATTTTCAATTTTTTCAAGCGCAGTTGCAAAAACCATCAAGTGCTCTGGTGAAACTGGCTCTGATGAGGACCGCCACAGGAAAAGAAGACACAGAGTTATCTCTGCTGCAGAGGATAAGTTCATTTGAGTTTACTGCACCCAAATAAATGCTTCACAGAGTTCAAGTAACAGACACATCTCAACATCAACTGTTCAGAGGAAACTGTGTGAATCAGGCATTCAATTGCTGCAAAGAAACCACTACTAAAAGACACCAATAATAAGAAGAGACTTGCTTGTCCCCAGAAACACGAGCAATGAACATTAGACCAGTGGAAATCTGTCCTTTGTTCTGATAAGTCCAAATTTGAGATTTTTGGTTCCAAACGCTGTGTATATTTGTGAGACGCAGAGTAGGTGAATGGATGATCTCCGCATGTGTGGTTCCCACCGTTAAGTAGGGAAGAGGAGGTGTGATGTGTGGGGGTGCTTTGCTGGTGACACTGTCTGTGATTTATAAAATATTCAAGGCACACTTAACCAGCATGGCTACCACAGCATTCTGCAGCGATATGCCATCCAGTCTGGTTTACGCTCTGGGGGACTATCATTTTTTTTTCAACAGGACAATGACCCAACACACCTCCAGGCTGTGTAAGGGCAATTTGACCAGGAAGGAGAGTGATGGAGTGCTGCATCAGATGACCTGGCCTCCACAATCACCCAACCTCAACCCAATTGAGATGGTTTGGGATGAGTTGGACCGCAGAGTGAAGAAAAGCAGCCAACAAGTGCTCAGCATATGTGGGAACACCTTCAAGACAGTTGAAAAAGCACTTCTCATGAAGCTGGTTGGGAGAATGCCAAGAGTGTGAAAAGCTGTCATCAAGGCAAAGGGTGGCTACTTTGAAGAATCTAAAATCTAAAATATATTTAGATTTGTTTAGCCTCTTTCAGCTAGGGGGCACTATTTTTATGTTTGGAAAAATAGCGTTCCCAAAGTAAATGGCCTATTTCTCAGGCCCAGATGCTAGAATATGCATATACAGATTAGGATAGAAAACTCTCTAAAGTTTCCAAAACTGTCAAAACATTGTCTGTGAGAATGACAGAACGGATACTGCAGGCGAAAACGTGAGGAAAATCAAACCAGGAAGTGGCTTCTATTTTGAAAGCTCCATGTTCCATAGCCTGCCTTCACTCCATTTAAAGGGATATCAACCAGATTCATTTTCCTATCTCTTCCTCGAGGTGTCAACAGTCTTTAGACATAGTTTCAGGATTTTATTTTGAAAAATGAGCGAGAAAGATAACTTTGCGTCAGTGGATAGCTGGGTGTTCGCATGAGTTTTGCTTGTGCAACAGAGTGGGGCAGCCATTGTCTCTCCCTCTCCTACTGAAAAAGAAACAGTCGTGGTTGATATATTATCGATTATATATTTTAAAAACAACCTGAGGATTGTGGACATTACGGATACTATTTGGAATTTTCGTCTGCGTTGTCGTGACCGTTCGAGCCTGTGGATCTCTGAACATAACGCGCCAAACAAACGGAGGTATTTTGGATATAAAAATAATCTTTATGGATCAAAAGGAACATTTATTGTGTAACTGGGCATCTCGTGAGTGAAAACATCTGAAGATCATCAAAGGTAAGCGATTAATTTAATTGATTGTCTGACTTTCGTGACCAAGCTACTTTGATGCTAGGTGTTCATAATGTTTTGTCTAGTGATCGATAAACGTACACAAACACTTGGATTGCTTTGGCTGTAAAGCATATTTTCAAAATCTGACATGACAGATGGATTAACAAAAAGCTAAGCTGTGTTTTGCTATATTGCACTTGTGATTTCATGAATATAAATATTTTTAGTAATATTATTTGAATGTGGCGCTCTGCAATTCAGTGGTTGTTGATGAAAATTATCCCGCTCCGCTAACGGGATGGGTTGCGTCAAGAAGTTAACACTTTTTTGGTTACTACATGATTCCATATATGTTATTTCATAGTTTTGATGTCGTCACTATTATTCTACAATGTAGAAAATAGTCAAAATAAAGAAAAAACCTTTTGACTGGTACTGTATATAAAGTACATATTTCTGGATAGGTAGGCATAAAAAATATAACGCAGTAGTTGGTTCTTTATTATTCTGATATTTGGAGCACATTCTTCATGTTTCATGATCATTTTCTTTATTCCAATCTTTGAGATGTCTCAAGGATGATGTGAAAATGTATTATAATAACTAACATAAAGACAACCCTCAGAATGGCTGGACAGTCTACGGAAGTATGCCATACGCCTTTCAAGAATTCAGATATACAAAGTAGTGAAGATGATGATGTGCGGAAAGAACTTATTGAGTTGATGAATACATGTAAAGCTATTTTATAGTCAGTCAGTGGAGACTTTCCATCTACCCTTGTCCCTATTCTGGTTTCAAGTGGTCGGAGTGTGTTCTGGAGCCTGTGAGTTTTAGTTCAGCCTTGGCAATGTGTAGCTCTCTGGGTTTCTATCCATCATATGTATTCCTTCTCATGCCTGCCATAAAGCCACACGGCTCCTACACAATTCTCATATCTTGAACATGTGTGCCTGGTGCCTAAATCATAATCACACGTTGACATGGCTCATTGTTTTATGGTTTCATTCTCAATTAGCTTGAGATTGGATCTCAGAAGTTGAACTGTGTTGCAATACCAATTTTGCAACTTTTGTAACTCGATACCATACCTTATAATATGTTATATCAAGTGTATGGGTCACAGTGGGGGCTGAAGTCTTTCAGCGCCAATGATTCCTACATATATGAGTTACATTTCTTGGCCTTACCTATAGTTTACTGATGTTTTTGGGCATCGCCAACCATACAGCCCCACAGTGGTTGTTGAAATGTGTAAAAGATTTTGAACAGGCTGAACACATTTCCATTAAGGGGACTTAATGCAGGACTTAATGAGGCATAACTAAGGGTGTTCCACCATTATCAGCGCCATGCTGGAAGCTCTGCGTCGGGACAGACCTGCCATTGATTCTTGCTTCAAACCACTTGAGGTACTAATCAGCTTCTTTGGTTCAGCGTTTCAGGCCTGACAAACCCATTGTGGGCCTGTGTCACTCCAGGTCAGTAGTTATTAGTGGCGACTGAAAACAGTTTCTTTAACTACTTATGAGCGAACTGAATAAAATGCGTAGAGCATTTGAAGGGAGGATTACTGGCAGCAAGGCGAGGCAAGCAGGCACTGGAGAGAATGTGACATGGTTCTCTAATAAGGGATGCTGTGCTTCCCCCGGGCTCTTTCTCTCCTATCTCTCCCTCTAGCAGTGCAGTAGAGTGGTCTTCAAAAGGTTGCTTGGGCTTCACAATGCCACATATTGCTAAAATGTTATTCATAGCAAGCAACGGAATTAGTTTGTGTGTGTGTTTGTGTGTGTGTTTGTGTGTGTGTGTGAGAGAGAGAGAGAGAGAGAGAGAGAGAGAGAGAGAGAGAGAGAGAGAGAGAGAGAGTCAGTCCATGTTATCTTCAAACTAAAGTCAATGTTAAAATGTGGTTTCATTTATTTAATTTCATGGAAATCTATTAAAGTGAGAATTGCTTTCTGAGTCCTATGACCTCCTTGAAATAGTTTTTGTTCTGTCTAAATATTTGTCCAGTTGAAAATTACTTGAATTGGAAAAGTATCTGCTTCCTGGGGCACAATCTCCTTTGATCCTGACATCTGATGATTCTCCTGCTGCAGGAATATAGAACTGCATTGACTCATTCTGTGGACACCAAACAACTCTGAGTGAGGCAGGGATAGGTTTGTCATAGAAAAGAGAAAGATTGTATCTCCTTGCCAGAATGGGAGGGCATTACACTAATTAAAATCTCTCTGAGAACTTGCCAATTCAAAGCATCCTTTCGGCGCTGCACTGAAAAGCGGTGTTCGTCCCCTACTCATTTCACATGGTGCAAGATTTGGGGACTATCTTTGGCAAAAAAGGAGACCTGGAGTGGGAGGGTGGATGGCGGGGGGGGGGGGGGGGGGGGGGGGGGGTATGCTTGTATCACCTTTTAGAATCCTTGGGTACTTGCCAATTGAGAATGAGCATATCTTTATCAACCCTTGCTTTTCCCCCAGTCCAATTGGATAGTTTTTTTTACCCATTGCTGTCAAAGTATGAATTCCTGTAGACAGTTTACGAACCTAAGATCCTCTAAAGATAGTGTTAACTCTGAGTGAGGTAACAGGTTAATAACTTGTATGGTAGTCTATTTAGTTTGTTCTTTATCATGTGTACTGACTCATTATCAAAGGGGGACGGGTTAACATTTGTCCTGTATTTTTTATTGAAGGTCCTATACAAGATATTCTATGACATGGAAAAACCTAGAACCTGGGAACTGCTGCAGATGAAAAAGGATTTGTGTATGTGTATGTATAGTGAAATATGTAGCCTGTACAAGGTGCATTTCTCAGACCACCATTTTGTCAAAACAAATGTATTATGAAGGTTGTATTTTTGTTTCTAAGTAAACTGTACTGGCCAATTACGATAATCCCCTGCCAATTAGTGCCCACTGGGTTGCTAGGTCACCATGGTCAATTGAAGAACACATCAATAGAACTTGAAAAGGTTTCTCCACGATCAGACCTTCTGACATATTAAGTAGAATAATGGGGTAGAAAACACAGACAAGGCCCCTTGCTAGATTCAAATTACTCTGCGGTAAGAATTCATTTGTAACCTGCAATTCACTGGAAAGAATGGAACCAGAAATATGCTGTGCATGAACTGAAAACAAGCTCTCCATCTTTTATGGTTATATGTTTGGCATTGAATAAATGAAAGAATCCTTCCAGTTCCATAGCACAACTGCCATATCTCAGAATGTATTTTGATGTGTTTACCCTTGTATGTATGTATGTATGTATGTGATGTATTCTACTAAATGCTATTATTTTTCTGTTCCTAATGTAACATTTGACAATTGTGTACATGAATAGCCTGCCAACTGGATAGATGGCTGATCAACCAGGCCTAGAATAGATGGAGAGACTGAAGTCACCCAAAAGGTTTACCAACAGATACAGACAGAGGCGCAGAGTCAGTGTCCACAATCCAAGCAGTTATTGCATACAACTCTCAACTAAAGAGAAGGCAGTTCAATGCACATCCCCATAACTTGTGAGACACAATCGTAGCAATGTCAGAAATGACGACCATAGACTACTAATGACCATAACTAAAACACAAGGACAATAATGGCTTCAGTTCATTAGTTCCCCCATGAAAAGTTCTGCTGAGAATAAGTGAAACCAAACCCACAATACAGAAAATATAGAGTTCAGGAAAACAACTATTGCACCATGATAATATATGCCTTAATTTTGAACCTCATGTCAAACATTTGCAAATGACATATTATAAAACATGTTTGAAGAATGGAATTCAAATTGTACGGCTTTAGTGAACATTGTCTCAGTTCTTCCTATATAATTCCCCGCACAGGAGTGTGTAATCTGAGGGAGTGGGTGTCCATACAGCTGTATGGGGAGCAGCTGTAATAATATTGGCGCTTTTCAGGGAGAGGATGCAGAGACAGCAATAGGCCATCATCATCATCATCATCCTCCTCCAAGGGTATCATCATGACTGTTATTGAGATGCAATTTTGAAACGTGTTTAAATGGGCAATGGATATGGAAGGCAGTGGCCTATTATCAGGTGTCCAGTACAAATCCTGATGTAGACCAGACAGACTACAGAGAGAGAGACAGATAACAACTTGGGATTTAAATGTGTTGGAGAGTGTAATACAAAATATTTAAGAGGTAGTAACTTCATGCCATCCTTATGAAAGATTGACTTATCAAAGAGGGTTTGGATTTCTCTGCTAGTTTTAGAAGGGCCCCTCAACATTATTATAATATTACAATAACTTGTATCATGTATATTTCTTTGACTATATTCAGATAGTTTTAGATCCAGTTGAAAAGTGGGGGAAAAAACTACTGTAGAAATAGAACGGTTCGTATTGTGGTAATAGTACGTGATGGTTTACTGTATATATTTTGAATTAAACGTGAAATTCGAGAGTGATAACTCATACTTTATAGAAGTAGCTAGAAACAGAGCTATTTTGTATAGTTACAATATTAGGATAGGTTTCTATACTCAGTGATGTTGGAGAATAACAGCAGTATTCTGGATGCAGTGCAAGATCAACTGAGTACAGAACAGTATATTGCAGTATCATTATGCAATAGAAAGTGCACAGTTAGGATATAGCCTATGGAGGGAGACTAAAGAGTAAAACTGAATAAAAAAATGAATTGCAGTGAAGTGTTGGATAACTCAGTGTGATACATTTTTGTTAACCTTTAGAATAGAAAACATTGTACCATTAAAACCGACTGGGAATGTATAGCAGGCCTTATAACAAAGAAAAGTGCATCGCAGCATCAACATGTGGTGTGCACAGTAAGTTTGGTATACTGTTTTAATAGTGTAGCGACGCACATGGATAAAACAGATTACTTTGATTGGAGACATATCATGTCACTGGTGTTTTTGGTGTTGCATTACACCTACTTTACTGTCACGAATCCGTTATTAGGCGACATTGGGCTACGTAATTGGCTACGTAAATGGCTACGTAAACGTATTGAATGTCAGCGCATTCGCTCTAAATGCTGCTGCTGCAATAAGCCTGCTAGCTTGATGAGAAACACGTACTTCAAAATGTGCATTATTAAGTAGAAAGGTTTATCACAAATTGATCTACATTTCATTCAATAGCGTGCCACAACACCAACAACAGTAATACTTTTTTAAAAAGAATGATAATAATAATGATAATATCATTACATTTGATTGTATTATTCATGTAGAGCAGAAATGGCTTTATTAGACATAAATTGGCTAAGAACTTGTAAAACAAGTCTGTGTTGACTAACCTTCTAATGGCTTTGGAATCACACAAGTTCTGTATTGAAAACATATAGAACATGTTTCGGGTTTTTATTGTAACGATAATAAGACTGTGCCAAAATTGCTGTAGCTTTATGTTTACCTAAAACTATTGTTTATGGATAATATTTTCAATAGGTTATAATATTTTTGTGTATTGGTCAGCCTACATGTGCGATGCTTCTGCAAAATCTCCTGTGAACAATGTTGGCTACCCCATCGACCTTGCTTTCCAACTCAATTTGGTCTCAATCACACAATAATGAAAGCGCACTCCAACCAGATCCTTATAAAAATTAATTCGCCAGAAATAGCTCGCACTTTAAGTGATTTATTGTTAATGTTCAATTGGTTTGAAACACATACAGCAGCCATCACGCATTTGTTCGTTTTAACTTACAAAATAATAAAGAAAACAAAGAAGTCGACTTCAAAACAATTATTATACAGGTAAAAGCGTTCTCGTGTATTAGCCAAATATCAAGAGTTTATTTCCAAAACGCTAAATCCACACATTTTTCACATGTATTTTTGTTTTCTTATCAGATTGCTTATGGGCACATTTATGTGTGTGTAAAACTTTTCTTCGATGTTTTTATTCATTGATTTCAGATGTGTATGAATTATTATTATTATTGAAAAACGCTATATATCCGTTGTTTAGCTGGAATAGAATCTTAGTTTCATATAGCCTGTATTTGACTGATATGTTGTTGTTTCACCTCGCTATCTTAATTAAGATGGATGCACTTACTGTAAGTCACTCAGGAGCATCTGCGAATGTAAAGTGTAAAGTGTTTTACAGAGCTCATATTCCTGTATTTAATAATTATATTTGTTTTAATTAAATAGGCTATTGATGGTACAAATGTATAATTTATACATTTCTATATTTAAAAAAATTGTTAATTGTCACATTTGACTGTGTAAAACTTAGCAGTACTACTTATTTATCTGAGAGTGAGGAGGATATATAGCATTTAGCAACAAAAAAAAACATCATTATTTGTCTTTCTGAAACGAAACCATCAAATTCTAGGTTTTAATCAAATACATGTCTCTCATTGAACAACCCATTGAATGATTAGATAGTGAAAAAAACACAACAATCTCTTTCATAATTTAATTATTTAAACAATAGAATTTACCAACATTTCTGAAAATTGATATATAGCGTTTTGGAATGAAACTTCATATAGGCCTACAGTTTCTACTTTCTTTAAGTCTAAATGAATACATTAGTTTACAATATCAATAGCATATTATACCAAGGTTATCACCGCAAATGAGGGGTGGTTTAGTACCTTGAGAGTTCATACCTGATCCCACCTATATCTCTCCCTTTTCCCTCCAGTCCCCATCTACGTTAACATCATGAGGAAGTCCATCACATTGATTATAAAAGGTCCCGAAACGACACAATCTGTTTCAAGGGCAGCCATTTCGTGTAATGTTCAAAAATAGTCTCCCTCTTAGAAATGTCAAGAAAATGTGCCCTGACCAGCTGATGCGACTGAGCGTGTTGTCATCTCAGCCACCCAAGGGCTCAATTTTCGCACAGATGTGTATATCAACATGATACATGTCTCGTTTTCTCTTAAGCTCATCCGCAGGTTAAAATATAAAAATGTAAAAGGACAGCAGGTCCTACCACGTTCTGCCGTAGAGGAGGTTGGAGCTGACCATGTTATTGGTGTAGTCTATAGCAGAAGTGTCTATCTGCGCCATGTTGATCTGGCTGTGGAGTGAAGGGGGGCTAGGTGATATCTCCTCCAGGTCTTGGGCCTGAACTAAGGAGTGGACCTGCTGGTTTTGATGTTGATTGATGGCATTACTGGAAGCCGGGAGCACCCCAGAGCCGTTATGTTGCTGTTGCTGCTGCTGCTGTACCTGCTGCTGGTTCGGCGTTGGCGTGTTGGAGCCGTTCTGACACGGTTTACCGTCCTTCACCAGAACAGGCACGGCCACGCGCCTCGGAGACTGTTGTTGCTGGCACATGTTGCTTTCCTGCTGCAGCTGCTGCGCGGCTTTGTCCTTGGCCTGCCGCTTCATCTTGTACCTGTGGTTCTGGAACCAGATCTTGACCTGGGTCGGCGTCAGGTGGATCATACTGGCCAGGTGTTCCCGTTCTGGCGCCGAGAGGTATTTCTGTTGTTTGAATCTCCTCTCCAGCTCATACACCTGAGCCTGGGAGAATAGTACCCGTCGTTTCCTCCTGGGCGCTGCGTGCAGGGGTGGCATGGACCTGGAGGCGTCCCCCATGCCTGTCAGGGTCCCCATTCCAGTCATGTTCATACCTGTGGAAGGTCCCATGAATCTAGAAACTTAAAAATATACATACATATACGCATATTCAATATTCAGCCATGTAAAATGTATCGTTTTGTTTGCCTGAAGTAGTTTGGCAATGGTCTGTATCCGGTGAGTAATTGTCCAAATGTAGGTTACTATGCAGCTTTATCAATCAAGTTTATTTAAATGCAATAATAATAATAATAATAATAATAATACACTTTTTGTTAAATAAAATGAAAACATACTTTTTTCCATATTCAAAAATTATGTAATGTCAGACTACTCAATGATGGTGAGTGTTCTTGATTCAGACCTGTCCGCATTTCGTTAAAAGTTTGTTTGAGAAGTTCTGACAGTGACATAAAACAATTCACAAAACAATAACAACGAATCAAAATAAAACAAAAACGACTTACTCGTTGAATATCTTGGATCAGTGTTCGCGCCATACCACCCTGTTGCTGCTGCGCTATTTCTCATGGTTTCCTGGTACGACGGAAGGTCTCCCATGTTGCCAATGCTCCCATTGCAGTATCCCCCCATGGCACTGTGCGAGAACTGGGAGACAGTGTGTGGCATGTGGTAGGTGGTCGCCACGGTAGCGTTGTGTCCCATGGAGTGCTGTTGCATGCCAGTCTGGGAAACCTGAGGCTGTCGGTAAGCTCCCAGTGGAGAGGTTAGGTTCCCTGCGCCGTCCATGCCACTAAACTTCTTGTAGGTCTCCTCGATAGGACTCAAAATATCAGTCACTGAGAAAGGCGTTGTATGCTTTGGGCTCAACGACATGGTTCAGAAAGCAGGTAGATTTTGTTGAGCAAATCAACCGTGTTGTTGAAGCTCTCTCCTTCTGGATGGCTACGTAAGAGAGTGCTTGTAGAACGCCTGAGATCCGATTGATCGCCTTGGAGAAGGAGGCGAGCCCAGGGCGCTCTTAGCTCGGGTTTATTGTAGCCAGGAGCCAGGTTTACGACAAACACAGGGGGCGGAGCAACGTCCTAAACGAGCAAACAATAGTCATTGACATTTTCGAAAGATAATTGAGGAAATGTGGTTAGTTTCGTATTAAGGTGAACATTATGCTAAGTAAACTGTTTATTTATTGTTCTAATATATCTACATATGTATTTGATGAGACATTGTTGTTTGTCCACATGTCTTACCATAATAAAGTTCTGCACAACAGCTGAGCGCATGATAAAAGGGGACGTGTAATTTTCTGCATCAATAGGGAACTCCATACTTTCTGGAAACTTCAAGAGCACTTCGGCCAGACATAAGCGCCACCGAGCATCGCCAAAGAGGTACAATGGTTCTCCTCAATTGTATGACCAGCTAAGTTATGCGTCTTAAGCACCATTTTGTTCCACCAGAGAGGGGCACTTTCAAATTATCTCAAAGTAACACAATCCTGTGGGGGAAAAATTAGGATAGGGATCCTAACTTGTGAGTATACTGCTGTCAGTTATTTACAAACAGCATATTGACATTATGTACATGTAATATTATAAATAATTGAAGATCTAGCTGTGAATAGGCTACATATTGTTTCCATCTGTTTTCAGACAATAGGTTTGACAAAGTTGTTTTACTTTACTCGAATGAACAAAATATGTCTCGAGAGAGTCCAAAAAGTAAACACTAATCATACAGTTTTTGTGCATTTCAAGTTGACAGATATCAAATAAAGTATTGATAAAAAATATATTACTGGACTTACATTCCGAAATCACAAGTCTTTCTGCTTATGCTTTTCTTATGAAATATTATAATAATTGGGTAATGAATTCACACGAATTCACATGATGATAACTGATGAAATGTAACAACATCCTTATTCCTGGCACTCAACCACCTACCTAAACTTTAATCAACCTGCTGGGGCATTGTGGACACTTGGATATGTTTTGTCGATGGGAGCATAAGCCCACTGCTTAACCTGGCATCTTAATATTTGTGTAAACTCATAGGCGCCAGTGGCAGGAACATTAGACAAGACGAACAAGAAAAGGGCTTTTGAATCGACAAAAACAATTACTCATATGTAACTGTAGTATTACTAGGCTATTATTATTGTTATTATTATTATTATTAGGTGTGCTTGCTGAAGGCAAAGCAGCACCTTAGATTTGTATTATAATCATTATTATTATTATTATCAGCCTATTATTATTACTACACAGGATATAGTTAATCATGTTTCCTATATTTATTTTACACTTCATCAACTGCAGTGGCTTGATCTTTGTTGGAGTTTTTAGAAAATGTTTGATCACGACTAAAACTTTGAAATCAGTGATTCAAGAGACAATGGGAAATTATTGCTATGATGAAGAAGCTAAAGATGCTGGTGACGATTGTTGTGGTGATGTTGACATATTGGCATGTCTTTTGTTACAACGGGAGCTATAACTACCTGTATAGTTATTGAGCTCATAAAGCTAGGCCTATCCGTTTCCAAGCAACGCTGAAATACTTCAACATAGTCACTATTGATGTCTACATTATTTACTAATGAGGCTTTCTTTATTGTGATAAATTCTTGTAATTCTTCATGTATTATTGCGGGTTAACTCTCAGGTGGGTCTCACTTTCTCACATTCTGATCGAAGTGTCATTTAGGGTGACCAAAAGTGACTAAAACCAATGATCTCCATGTAAGCCAAAGCACCAATGTTATCATCGTGTGGATTGTGGCATATTTCCCTTTGTATGAGAGGCAAAATAAAAGTATAAACTCACACCATCATTTGATTTAGTATTAGTATTACGTCAGTAAGTACCCTAATCGAGCAAATGAAGATGCGACATGGTCAGCTATCAATTACTGGCGACGCAACACCAATCTCTCTTTAAGATGTTCATTATGAATTGTAATAAATCACTGTTATATGCATTTTTATTCAGTAAATATTTACGTGCTCATGCATCCTTCAATTTCTCACAAACTCTTCTCATTGCATTTATTGCAACGGAGTGGGTGGATTTTTTTGTTCAATTAGGAGGCATAGTACAGGAGACAAACTAATTCACGGCACTCAAAAGTCAGTAGCTTTATGCATGAAGTTACCCTCACGTCAGAGTAAATATCATACCGACAGCATATGGTAATTTCCATTGTTTTAAAAGTTTCTTGCAATTCAACTTCAAAGCACACTGCTACACATGTTTACTTTCTATTTCTGTTAAACCTCAAATAACATTAAATTCACCTTATTTTGTAAATATTCAAATAAACATGATTCACATAAGTATGCAAGGCACACAGTATGTGGTCTTACCTGCAAAGGCCATCATAAAAACAGACGCTTTGTGAGTCACCTCCATGCTTTGGCTACGCTGGGGCTCGTGGTGGCTTTTTGGGAATATGGGAAAGGTAGGCCACAGTCACAGCACTTCTAACGTTATGTAAATTAGACAAACCTCTCAACCTTCTGGATTATTGAGCCAGAGAGCACGACCGGAGTCCAGAGACCCTCCACATTGGAAAAGCACTGAAATCTGGCGCCGGTTGGCTCCACAGTTTACAGTAATAGTTTTGATCCATAGGCTATACACTTATCTTGTACATTTCAACTTGAAGAGCTAGTGAACAAGATATTTGGACATATCATCCGGTGAAGGAAATGCTAGGCCTCCATAAGGTTTGTAAGATTTCTATTTGAATGGGTTTATTGTTACAATATATTCAATTGAGTAGATACAGACTTTTTATTATTTTTAAATACAGACAGTATTTTTGTACTGGTTATGTGCAAATCTAGTTATGCAAATGTGACCTATTGTGCTTGTCTGCTGTGATTGTCTGTAGCATATTTGCTATTTAGCGTTGAACTATGGCATATTTAAAACTGAAATATCATATCCATGATAAATAACTCCAAGATTGCTAACTTCAAAGAAGTAAAAATGTAGCCTATTGATGTTTCAGATAGCCTACAAGTAAAAGCTTGCCCTCTGATTTTTAGATGTAGACTATTGTCCATAGACTGTGAATCACCAATTTAAATGGAGGAAATAAAAACTACTAAAATATCAAATCTTATATATATAGTTATATATATCAGTTACTTATGCACCAAACTCTATTTTAATGTTGTCAAAGTATTTTGAAGTTGTGTATTGTGCCTCGAAGATTATAAGCGTTTTTCTTTGCGTATTCCCAGCGCGCTCATTCCATGACATTGCTTTGTTTTGTTTTCTGCTAAACCTATACATTGTTAAACCTACTTCTTCAGAGAAAGCACAATTAATAAGCTTTGCATTTTGAAAAAAATATGCACTAAATAAAACTTTCATTTTGTATTGTCATTGTTTAATTCAATATCAGGCAATTATGATTTAGTAAATTCTGGATTTTATTGTTTCTTTAAACCATAGGCTCATCAAAATAGAATATGGAATAGTGTTGTTGGCGGCCTGTAGTCTTATGACCAAACAATCTCGTATTATTTGTAATTAGATTGTGTCCGGAATAACTAACTATAGCTGGATCAATAGATCACCTCCTCCTTATGCAGATGCATGTCCACTAGGGCCTGTAATGTGATATCATTGTGGCTGTGTAGACGTCCACTATGGTCCAAGGCTATAATTATTGTATTACAAGGGTCTAATGACAAACAAGGATTTAATCAAACAACGCATAACGGTTATTTCATGAACACATATCTTGCTTCTGTGTTAAATGTCTGGAATTGAATGGTCATCATAATAACCTGGATGGCCCCCTCAACTCAGACTTCAGAAACATGCGGTTGGGCCTGATGGCTAGGCTAACATTTAGCTGCAAGCTATTTCTCTCCACACTGCTGGGTGCACTGATGTCAATTTCATTGATATTTTGTTTAATTAATGAATTTGTTATCTTGTCAAACATAAATACTAAAGCCTTAATCGACGATTTAATCATAAATGGGCGATGCTTTTATATTTCAAAACAGCCCCTCCCCAACTGACGCTGTCTGTGGTACAACAGCACAGCAGATGGACCAGAGCGCGTGGTCACTGAAGTGCTTTCTCCATCACTGCGTGCTGGTTCAATAACCTGAGAGAGATTTGGAGAGATCCGTGAAGGGCTAGAGCGCTCGGTGTAAGAGCCAGGGTCCTGACCCGCCACCTCAAAGATACATCGGCGGAACGAAGTGACCGCTGCTGGGAATCAATAGATGAGACACGGCACTAATGGTGAATGTGCTATGTTGGTAGACTGATGTCAAATGTCGTTACACTTTTACCATGTATGATGTTTAAAATCTCATGAACTCAGGGTCTGAAAATATCTAAAATGGAAACTATCCGAGGATCAGTTTACGTGTACATGCGTCTAGGACGCACGGTTACCCACGGCTATTATGCTCATGTTTTTGCTCATGTTTTCTGCTTCATTATAAACAGTTAACTGTATATTCTATGTTTTCTTTAAACAGCCAGCCAAAGCTGCATTCCAACTAGAGCATAATGGCGCACATTGTACAAATTGTACAAACATATCAAAGGCGCCAAATATTCCAAATGGAATTCATGCCACATATCTGTTAGGCCAAATCACATGAAGAAGTCCACCATACTTGCGATCTTATCTGTTTAGTCAACACATTTACAGTATTCTTTTTAGGCCAAATAAGTAATTGTTGATGACTGGAGTTGCCTGCTTGCCTCATAACGTCACACTTGAAGAAGGATCTAAATAGATAAACGCACATGGACAGTTGTAAAACCGAATTGACAGATCGGTATCTCAAAAGCACATTGCTATGCATAGGAATATCACTTGCGAAGGAGATAGAAATGCAAGTGATGTAACTTTATAAAAGCTGATTAGGAAGCATATTAATATGTCGAGCATAAGTCCTCTTTGTGGTATCCAAGCGCATGTTCCTGAAAAGCTTTTCTTTACGGGAATGTCCTCAAAAACCATAACTGTTAAGATATTTCTAAACAAAGTGCCCCCCCCCCCCTCCCCAAATGTCCAAGAAGACATTTGTAAAGGCCTAATAAGGATGCCTATGTTTGTAGTATAGTCCGAATAATCGTTTGGGCAACTGCATTGGCCTACTATGGGAAATAGTTCTTACATTACATCCTCATTACATTACATCTCCCCTTTGTCCTCGGACTGATTCATATTTCACCAACTTTTGTTAATACAATTGTTTACTGAACATATTAGCTAAATATGCATGTGGGTATTTGAATGTGAAAATATTGACAGGTTATTCGGAAACGCAGCATTAAAAACATGTCTCCTATTATATAATAGCTACGATAAGGACTAGGTCTATAGACTACTTCTGGATTACAACCACAATATCATGAATATAATTCGAACAAGATATACTATGTGTGACATTGGGTTTACACACATTTTCCAACCTCCTCTTGCAGATTGATAAACAAATGTTTTAACTATGATTACCATATATCACTGCAAGGCACAGCAACCAAATTCCCAATTGTTCTGATTGTTACAAGATGAGAACTAGATGGATATCTCAAAAGACCCCACACATAGAGTCGGGATTTCAATCCAGCCAAACTCTCTCCTTTTACACTGGCCACCATTTTGTGTGTAAAAGCAGGTGCATATCTTTCAGTTGCAGTACTTGAAACAGTGCAGGCCTACCGCTAAGTAGGTTAAAGGTCCTCCCAAGTGGAGCAAGTATCTGACAGGCCTCTTGAAGACCTTTTTCTTCTTTACGAGTTTTCATTCAACCACAATTAATGTCGCTTGATGGACGAAATGATGCTAATAGGTTGCAAAAAACATAGGAGGCATTAAACAAAGTATTACGCATGAAGATAATTGCAAACAGTATTATGGTACTTTATTTTAAATATGGGAAGATCTTAGGATATTTGCACACCTATTACAGATTAGTTTTAAAGCAATGTTCTTAATATTTGTCCAACTTTTGTGAAGGATCAAGTCGACTTTCTGCATGAAGGATTGTGAATTGAGCAAGCCTGAAACTTTCCGGAATTTTTGCTGGCCCGTATGGTTCAGCTATGTGAGTACAGTACATTGATTAATATGTAAGCCCGTAATCACACAGTTTGATCATGGTCTGAAACAATTGTATAGCTAATATCAATTGCTTTCAGAGATTTCCAGTTCAATGTGTCTTTGTCAGTACCTTAAGTACAGGTTTGAAGATTCACTCAAAATATTTGAAATCACTTTTTTGAACATGACTATCACTATCGACTATAGTTGACTTTATAGGAGAGTACATTTCAATATTTCTTAGGCTAGGCCTACTACTTTAATACATTAATTGTGGTTTGTTAATTTAATTTCTCTATTTGTCTCACTTATCTTTTTAATAATAGTCCTAGTAACATTCAACGAAGTGTCATGATTGTTGGATCTAAATAATAATTAATATTCATACAATGTAGTTTTTTTTTGTGAACTTTTTGAGACCTTTGGACTTTAAGGTTTTATCTGTGCAATGCATAGTTCTTACAACTCGAGCATTAAAGTTTTCCCATCCCAGACCTCAGAACGGTTTTGTAGTGAATTCTTCCTTCATAACCCATTAAGGTCATCCTCACCTTAAAGGTAGCCCACCTGAAGTGCAGAGTATCAAAATCCTGACACATTTGTAAATTCGCTTTATTTAGGGGGTGCAATTGCAGATAGAGGTGCAATTGCAGATAGAGCCTGACGGCTCTGAAAGGTTCTATCTGACGCTTCTGAATTAGACATTTGAATTAATACATTATAGAATTACACTATTTTACCAAGATAAAGTCAGAACATCATCATCAAATACATTAAGAAATGTATTATGATAATCAGACGAATTACTGACATTACTGAACAACGATGTGACAACTTAATCTACTTTAAGATTTCTGACAGTGTTGTTTTTTGTTTTTGCTTGAGTGCCATTCCTGCTGGCTAGACCATACTTAGAAGGAGATGGCAAAGACGTGTTCTGATTGGTCCATCTGTATTTCTTCTGGCTTTGTGATTGGATTGAAGATAGAACCTTAGCGCTAAGTTCAAATGAGTTTATGCACACAGAACTTTCTAGTTTTTCATATTTTTTCACAAAAAAATGTACTTAAAAGAAAATCTAACTTTCCAGTCATATGAAAAACCATCTAAAGATGAATTATATGTGACTAACTAATTTCTGACAAAAATGTCAGATATAATTTTGTTTTCATTGAGTCTTTGAATTAAAAAAAACAAAAAAACAATGTCAGATAGTAAAAAGCACGTGGGAACTCTTTTTAATAACTTTTTTAAACAGGTGTCGATATTTTACAATATCGTTGCTTATGGAATCCGATGCGTTGGTCACATTAGGTCGCTTAAGGATAAGAAACAAATATGTGGACCTACAGCCCTCCCGTCAAATGAAAGTGTTGCTGTCCACTGCTCTTTATTGGTTTGATTATGGATATTTTCACGCAATTATTATTCTTTACAGAAACAAAGCAAAGGAAAGCATATGAACACAATTGAGAGAACAAAGAGAGGTCATTTGTCTGGTTAGGTCGTTGTAGTCAGAGGTACATCTCTGGCACACCTCTGAGCAACATTCATTTTCCCAACAGTGAGGGCACATAAACGAAGCTGTTGGAGAGAGTCTGTGACTCAACCACAGTTCATTATTTAGACCTTGAGTTATTCACATAGGCGGAATGTCAGCATTAGTGGGACAAGTGTAGTGGGACATTTGTGTTTGAGAGTGCTGTACTAGGGTCATTTTGCAACCCAATCACAACAATTGTGATTGGGTTGTTGCTGAATGTGTTCTCCGCATGAACATTTTTTGGGGTTAGTGTCACATCATTGTAGTGTGTGTGGTCAGGTTTCTTAGATGGGGTATACGGTTGAAACACCGCCATACATGAAAAACCTCCATACATATGACTCCATGAGCTAGAATAATAAGGCTGTCATTCTGTCAATTATAATTCAACAATCTAGCTTTTGGTGTTAAAATGAATAGTTATTGATAGGGTTTTGAAATATAGTATATAGAATATAGAAACCATTCATGTCAACAGGCACAAAATAAACTGCTGCTGTTTTTTATCTCAATATCAAATACTTTTCTGGGTAACAGTTTAGTACTTCACTGTGCAATTTCTCATGCAAGAATTTTGCTAGGACTGTCTGGAAGTGGTCTGAGTGGGGAAGGGAAAAGTGAAACTAGCTATTATTGGCAGAGTGATTTGGAACTAATCTACTGCCTGGTGATGTGACCAGGCAGGCCAAAACTCCATCTGACCAAAACAGACAGCAATTTCAGCATTTTTTTTTACACTAAAAGGGCATTATCATTATTTTCACAATTGTACAGTATTATTCCAACCTCATAGTGTGGAAATATATATAAAACAGAGGAAATCACGTTTTTGACTGCACTGGGCCTTTAATCAATGTCACTGTATTTTCCTTGATTAGATATTCTAAAATACACTGAACAAAAATGTTTATATCCCTGTTAGTGAGCATTTCTCCACTGCCAAAATAATCCATCCACGTGACAGGTGTGGCATATCAAGAAGCTGATTAAACATCATGATCATTATAAAGGTGCACCTTGTGCTGGGGACAATAGAATGTGCTGTCACACAGCACAATGCCACAGATGTCTCAAGTTTTCAGGCAGCATGCAATTGGCATTTTGACTGCAGGAATGTCCACCAGAGCTGTTGCCAGAGATTTTAATGTTAATTTCAGTACCATAAGCCGCCTACAACTTCGTTTTAGAGAATTTGGCAGTATGTCCAACTAGCCTCACAACCGCACCACGTGGAACCATGCCAGCCCAGGACCTGCACATCTGGCCTTTTCACCTGCGGGATTGTCTGAGACCAGACAGCTGATGAAACTGTGGGTTTGCAAAACCAAAAAATTTTGGCCGGAAACTGTCAGAAAACATCTCAGGGATGCTCATCTGGTGCTCGTGGTTCTCAACAGGGTCTTGACCTGACTGTAGTTCGGATTTGCAACCGACTTCAGTGGGAAAATGCTCACCTTTGATGGCCATTGGCATGCTGGAGAAGTGTGCTCTTCACAGGTCAATCCCGGTGTCAACTGTATCGGGACAGATGGTGAACAGTTTGCTGATGTCCATGTGAACAGGGTGCCCCATGGTGGCGGTGGGGTTATGGTATGGACAAGCATAAGTTATGGACAACAAACACAATTGCATTTTATCGACAATTTGAATACACAGAGATACCGTGATGAGATCCTGAGGCCCATTGTCGTGCTATTCATCCGCGACCATCACCGCATGATAATGCATTGTCCCATGTCGCAAGGATCTGTATACAATTGCGGGAAGCTGAAAATGTCCCAGTTCTTCTATAGATTGCATACTGACCAGACATGTCATCCATTGAGCATGTTTGGGATGCTCTGGATTGACGTGTACAACAGGGTGTTCCAGTTCCCGCCAACATCCAGCAACTTCGCACAGCCATTGAAGAGGAGTGGGACAGCATTCCACAGGCTACAATCAACAGCCTGATCAACTCTATGAGAAGGAGATGTGTCGTGCTGCATGAGGCAAATGGTGGTCACACCAGATACTGACTGGTTTTCTGATCCACGCCCCTATCTTTTCTTTTAAGGTATCTGTGACCAACAGATGCATATCCATATTTCCAGTCATGTGATGAGATTAGAGCCTAATTTATTTATTTTTATTGACTGATTTCCTTATATGATCTGTAACTCAGTAATATCTTAGAAATTGTTGCATGGTGCGTTTATATTTTTTTTCAGGGTACATTGAAATATGTTTTATTTAATGCTATATAGCAAATAAACAGCATAGGATGATGATGGAAGGCATTAGAGGGAAATAACAAGGGTATGAAAGGAAGAAAGGAACCACAATGACATGTAAGAAAGGGAGGCTAGAAACAAGGCTCAATTTATGAAAGGGGACAGAATATGGGGGGGACAGCAGAGGTCTTCCTGTAAACGCTGTGCAGACTCCTTTAGTTAGATATTCACCTTGGAATGTCCCCACATACATTTTCCAAGGGCATAGAGAGAGTCTAGTAGAAGGTTATTGTCCCAAAATTGTAAAAACAGAGAGTGTGTTATCTACAAGCATTTTCAATGTCTTATTGATGAGTTCATAACAAGTGTGAGGTGATGTGGGACACATTTTATTTTGTATTTTTTATTTAACCTTCAACTAGGCAAGTCAGTTAAGAAAAAAATCTTATTTACAATGATGACACGAATGTATTTCTAATGATAAAATAGTGTCGCATAGTGTCGTTCATTTACTAAAGTGTCCCACCAACACTGAAAACCCCGCTTTGTATGTGTCTGGCTTTGTTTTAGTGGTTGTAGCATCCACTGAATAATAAATTTTCATCATAAAAATGAAGATACGATCTTAATTCATTGAAATAAACATCATTTGAGTAGGGATAGACTGATTTTGATTGTCTACATGGCGGTACACCGAAACGTGTGCCACTTTTGCATAAACAGTGTCACCCCGGTCAAATGTGCCTGCAGCCAATCTTCTACTTTATCTAATTCCTTTGTCTGTGATTATCCTCATTGATTAAACTCAATGTTACAAAATGTCCATTCTCTTTGAAGAGAGGATGCACTTGATCAACCATGTGTTATTGTCTTGATATTTTCTTTTCATGTTGTATTTTCGATAAGTAACTCAGTAGGCTGCCAGGTAGTCAAACTTTTTGTCAAACGATATAACAGTCAGTGAGCTAACGATCTATTCGAATAATTACATTTTTAGATATTTTAGTTTGGTAGACCTAGTTTATTCTCCTGATTGACCTGCCTTTAAAACCTATATAGGCCAATAATAAAGTTAATGATGGTAAAATAGGCCTACCTGTGCACTGAGGTTCTACTTTCTTGTAGCCTATATTTAAAGGGATCGTTCAGGATTTTGGCAATGAAGCCCTTTACCCCCAAGAGTCAGATGACCTCGTGGATACCATTTGTATGTACAGGCATCTGCATCCAGTATGAAGGAAGTTAGAGGTTGTTTCGGAAGCAAATGCTGACTAGCATTAGTGCAATGACTGGAAGTCTACAGGACAAGCTAGCATGCTAGGAGTTCCTGTAGACTTCCAATCATTGTGCTAACGCTTGTTAGCATTTGTTCGCAAAAGTACCTGTAACTTCCTTCATACTGGACTTGAAACATAAAAATGGTATCCACAAGTTCATCTGACTCTGAAGAGTAGATAAATGGCTTTGTTGCCAAAATTCCAAACTTTCCCTTTAATATAGATAATCTGATGCACAAAAAATATATACTTAAGGCAGGTTTTTAGCCCTATCTAGCATTGGTATTTCATTTTTCTTTTGTCTTCACATTTTATAAAATGAAATCTTCTCTTCTCATGTGCAACATTTGTGCTGCCAACGAAGCTGGTAGACTCATTCATGCTATGGTTGTAAAAGTGTTTCCGTAAATCTAGAGTAAAACATCTGTCTTCTATTCACTGTTTGTCCCCTACAGAAACCTATGTGATGTAGGGAACTGGCAGCAACGGAGTGATATGCAGTGATACTACACACATCTATGAAAAAATAGGGAAATTATGACTATGTTGGTTCTTAAACAATTCAAGAAGCTAACTTTCTTTTAGGGAGTTTAAGGGTGGTTAATGTCATTGACATAGCAGACACTAAACATACCTGACTTAAATTGTCAATTTTGGTCTCACAATCATGTAAAAAAAATAACTTAATGGAGAATGGTGTCACTCCTGGAATGTTGGCAAATAGATGTTATCCGTAACAAGTGTTTCCTGCCGTTCATGTTACATTCACTCAAAGTCAGGAACTCAATTTTGCTTTCACATAACAGGCGAGAGACGCTTGGTCTAATCGAGCGCTTCAAAGCACTTTCAATACCAGGCATTATGTAGAGATGAAGAAAACGTTTCAATTGTTTCAGAACTCAACAATGGAGTGGTAAACAGGAGCTGACTACCAATGAGATGTGTTTTTTTCAATTCTATGTTATTTGTTCCACATTAGGCTTCCATGTACCTTTTATTTGTTTAGCCACATAGCATTATCCCAAGGGATCAAAGGTCCAACAATATAATTACCCAGGACCATCATCATGCATTATCATATTTTTCATTACAATTTGTTAATGACAGTTTGTAAGGGATGTTTTGTGTTTTTACTTATAAATGAGACTAATGTTTACACTTTCTCCATAGATGGAAAAATGCCATTTTGACGCTTGTCAAGATGTGAGCGTATACGGCTGCACTGTTATAATACCCTTACAAGGTGGACCCCAATATGGCATGATGCATTGCAATCTCATTTATCAAGCACCAAAATAAAAAAATAAAAAATTCCAACATGGGTTATAGTATATTATAGTTTTATCACACATTTATATCCATAAACAAATAATTAACGGTCTACAAACTGGTTATAAAACGATACAACCCCTCTTTATAAAGGGTAACTGTGTTTGTGAATTTTGAGTTATTAACACTAGTATTGCTTATTCTGAGGTTGGATAGACAGTGCTTTTAAATCCATTTGTATATCACCAACTACATATCATCATTTTCATCATTATGAAAACAGAACTCGAGATTCTACGTTGAAGAAGTTCATTCAGGATTTGACATCGCTGACTGTTACTTTCTGAGAATTTCAACTCACCGAACATGCCCCTGCTGCCATGGCAATGATATTATGTCCCTTAGTACTTGTGAGGCTAAGGACTCTCTTGTTTGTGGTTTTTGTCCTGTCTGGTGCTAATGATTCTCTCTTTACAGGTGATCAGTCAACCCTCTATATCAGATCCTCCTGAGGACGCTTGATGTCATCTTGTCCTCCTGGTCATTATACTACCTGCTCCTCTCAACAATACTGCCTTCTCGATGCTTCTCCACTTGAACTGCCTGGCTGGCCCTCTTCTCTCAAACTATGGTGAAATTGTGTGCTAAAACATTGCAGACAGTCCTCTCCTTACTCCTCCCTCTAGCTGTGTCTTTGGGACACAACAAAGAATTCCTCCAGACAGCTTGCTACTTGGTTGGTCAGCAAGCAAAGTTCATGTGGAAGCAAAAGCTGTTCAAGTGTCTGTGACATCCATTAAATTTTAAAGGGACAGACCACTGAAAATGCAGACTTAAAGGATTTTTAACTTACCTTGGCTGTAATCGATTCACCAAACCTTTTGGGTATAAGAGTGATCAATCAATCAATCAAATGTATTTATAAAGCCCTTTTTACATCAGCCAATGTCACAAAGGGCTATACAGAAACTCAGTCTAAAACCCCAAACAGCAAGCAATGCAGATGTAGAAGCACGGTGGCTAGGAAAAACTCCCTAGAAAGGCAGGAACCTAGGAAGAAACCTAGAGAGGAACCAGGCTCTGCGGTTGAGATTATAACAATACATGGCCAAGATGTGATCAAATTAAGATCCGACATCTGTATCAAGTATGTTTGTTTGGTTACCAAGGCAACTACTGTAGCTAGGTAAACTTACTAGCTACTTCAGTGGATGTTGAACACATTTCTAGCAGCAAATGAACACGTTTCTAGCTGTACATTTGTTCAATTATAGCCATGGTATAAGCGGGCTACTCAACTCATGGGTCAATGCTTCTTTGGAAAATAATGCATAGAACAAATAACCCCTCTTGATTATCCTTTACATAAAGTGACTTTTCTAAAATATAATGCAGACCATGGGATACCATTGTAAGAGATTGATTGGAGTGTTTCCAAGGTGTTTCAGGCATATTTTTCCAAATGAATGGGTCCTTATGGGAATATAGTACCTATCATTATTTTTTTTATTATATTGCTCTTAAACGCTGATCTTAGTCCCCCTAGGCCGACGGGTTACTGCTCACAATGTTAAAAATGTTCCGACATGCACATCTGCACAGGTACTGTACAAGCGTTGGTTGGTCAAGGCGGAAATGGACTTGCAGGAAATCTGTCCAGACCCTTACCCATCCTCAATGGACACAAAATCGGTAGCTAGCTAAATGGCACTCCCTGAGGATATTTTCAATGAGAGTATTTCACGTCATTAGTGTGCATGAGCCGTGGCAGAGAATGTTAGCATTACAAGCTTTCAACCACTGACTGGCTGTGGCTATAAATCGCATAGCTATCTGCATCTGCATTGTGCCCGTCTCTGTCATGTTTCACAATTCCTCCTCACATTTTAGCCCAACCTACCTAATTTGTTGGAAGAGTTGTCCTTCTGAAGAGCACCCTCCCTTCCCTGAAATTGTTGTTTCTACCAATTTCGAAGTGACCCAGAAAATCCACCATGTTACCCAGGCCTAGATTCAATTAAATCAGATCAATATCCTCTTTTGGTAGGCTATAGGCTAATGCCAAGAGCCACATGTGGATTTGACAGCTCTAATGCAGATCCACCTCTGACACCGCCATATCATCCTCTATGCGGGTATCGGCTAAAGCGGATCTGTTTGAATTGAGCCCCTAGTGCTGTTGCCCTAGGTCTGGGATTTCTGAGACTAAGGGCTGGATTCCAGCTGTATCGCTGAAGTATCGCGGAAGAACCGCGTTATAGCTCGATTGAAATTTAAAGGCAATGTTCCTGTGTTTGCGGAGACTGTGTTCACGGTTAACACTGCATATGTCAGCTCAATCGGAAATGACCTTTAGATTTCACACGGATCTTCTGCAATACTTCTGCGATATGGATTGAATCCAACCCTAATTTTGACGGGGATTCAATCTAAAGCCCACTGTTGACATGTGCACTGCGCTTGACTTTTAATCGGAGATGTACTGCTAATTTTCATTCTTGATTTAGACCTGGGTACACCAAAGAGTGTATTGGCCAATCAGTGACAAGTATGAATAAATTAACGGGGGTAGGAAAGAGCCTGGAGAGCAGTGTGCCAGCCTCCAGCTCTCCAGGCTCAGTAAGTCACAAAACTCCGCTGTAGTTCAAACCATGTCCACTGGAGGGGGAAAGAGGGGGAAAGTAAATAATCCAAAATAATTATTCGTATCGTATCATGCTAAAACATCACATGAGAAAATATGCTAGGATAGAAAAGCCTTAACAATGTAAAGAAAAGAAAGAGGTTTTATGGATTAAATCATTATTTCATATGCATGTTGCTGCTGGTAAGCAACAATGACTAGCCTATAACAATTTCCATTATTTTGATTTGATATCACATAAAAAATACATGTAAAAGTAATACTCCTCCCATCATCTCTCATCATCCCACTCAAGCATAACTGTGGAAAGTGCAACGTTTAAATCCGATAGGGACACCGTCCTTTCTGAAGGATAGTGTGTACAGATCAATTATTCTTGGTACTGCCTTCTTTGCTGTGTTGATATACACGTCAGAGGATACAGAAAGCTCCCAAAGGTAAATTAATAGTGCTGAAGAAGGAGAACTTTGTTTACACATTTTTACAGCATTGATAGCGTATTCACATGAAAATAATAAACATTACGTTTCCAAACCGGACCCCTATTGTGAATTGGAAAATGTACAGTACATTCATATTCTGGTGTAGGGATGAACCCTATAGTAATATGACCATGTATGTTTTTATTTAGGCTCACTTATCAGATACACCTATGTGTATGACTGTGTCATAACAGATTACTCATGATTGCAAGATACATGTTCAATCATGTTTTAAATAGATCAAAATAGATTTCAAATCAAGCACTCATCCTTTCTATTGTTGTTCCTTTAAAATCATAGTAATTGCTACTGTGAACAGGCAAGGGGTTTACATTTTAGCTAATAGTTTTACACTATAGTGTAGTATAGTGTAATAGCAGTTTGCAGACAGGGATTTTCGGGGGGGGGGGGGGGGGTACAACCACACAGACAGAAACTCTAACAGGCGTGTCTGGTTGGATACTGGGCAAGTTTCACCCAGGAGTCCAGGACAAGTGTATGTAATAACTATGTAATAAGGAAGGGCTGTACCTGCCAAACACATTACCTGCCAGACCTGTTGATGCCGCCACTGCTGGATCTTCAATACTGATACGTGACAATGATTGAAAGGTAGGGCTTACGTGCAAAGTCTTCAAAAGATCACAATATTAGATTGATAGCTTTTTCTAATCATTGTAAAAACAATGACGATGAGGGAAGCTGAAGGAAAGGGCGGGACGAATGTAGTCACGCTCAAATTCAAGGGAGTTGAAGTTCCTTATTTTCGACTTCGCTAGGGTGTTGTTGTTTCTGTAATCAAGGCCTGGTAGTACTGATAACACTCAGGGAAAAAAAGGTATCATTACTTGGTAGAAGCTGTTTGTAGATTGTATTCCACTTGTCACTCCCTCTTCAACAGCTTTTCGCTGAGTATGGTGAGATTGGGCGGAATGTCACAGACCCAATAAATCATGAAGTGCTTTGAGAGGCTAGTTTAAGGATCATATCACCTCCACCTTTCCTGACACCCTAGCCTCTTAAAAGTATTGGCAAAATGTAGATTTCCGCCTAAATAGACATACCCAAAAGTAACTGCTATTCGTGTGTAATTACATGATTCAGACATGCCAAAACTTGGTATATTTGGAAAGAAGACACCTGGGAGATTATGAGGAAATGATCAGAAGATAGATAGGCGCTACATAGTTCAGAATACACAAGATCAAGCACAAACAAAATAACATATTTCATTGACAAGCTATACGTGAATTATTGATTCCCAGAGCTGGAAACACATCAGATGGCTTTCAAACATGTGAACAATATTAAGAAAACAATGGGATTGACAGACCTAAAAACTAGAAATGGGCAGATGTGTAAGTAAGTGGTGTCAGGTGTGGTCACGGGATGTTTCCAAGTGTCCCTAAAGTGGCATATGTCTGTAAATTAGATCATTCCAGTGCTATTACATATTTGCAATCCCTAAATGCTATTTGTTTAGTATAAAAACACAATTTCTACCATATCAACCTCACTCAAACATTGTGGTGATGTTATGGGGTATCCAGGGTACATTCAAGTGTCCTCTCCAACGTGTCAAAATGTGGTAATTGCACTGTTTTTGCACACTGGATGTGCCTTACAGTTATTGTCCACTATAAAAACAACAACATTTCTACAACACCAACCTCTCTCAAACGCTGCGGTGGTGTCGGGTGACATACAGGGGATATCCAAGTGTTTTTTCAACCTCTCCAAAGTGCCCGAACGTTTAGCCTAGGCATATCCAATGTATTGGTCCCACATACAAATGAACAGGTTTACAAAAACAATATAAAAGCAACAGATATACATAAAAATGTCTTATGAAACACCAACTTGGTTACACATGTGTTCTTCACTAAAAACGGTGCAAAAATAGAAATAACCTGAAATCTTTACAAATGGCATTCATGTTTGCTTTTCATCCCAGGTGTAGATTATTAGATTACACTTTCACCGTAGCTTGTGCATGTCATGACAGTCTTTGAAGCAGTCCCTCTCTGCCAGGAATCAAAAAGCGAACTGGCATTTTGGACAGAAGATCTGGCATCCCCCCCCCCCCTACCCCCTTTGTTTTGTGCAATGCTTGCAGTTCTTCCTTTTGTCTTTTGGCATGTGCACTCACCTTGAGTGGGGGGTCTTGTGATGGTTGCTTTGGGCCCCCAATCCAGCCATTTCCACCACCAGCGGCACTCAGAAGGCCAACTGGGAGAGAAGGGTTTGACCTTTTGCTTTGGCCACCTGCTTGTGGGGAATGAAAACATTTACAGTACTGTAGCAATGTCCACAAAGAGGTAAACAAAAGTCTTATACCACTTCCCGGTCTTGTCGAGGACCTGGTAGTAGCCTATCAGCCACGACTCCCCAGCAAGCGGGTGGCTCCCAAATGCCATCATCCAAATTCTTTGCATCCTCCACTCCGTGGTGAATAAAATAAAGGGATATATTGTTGTAACACACACAGAATTACAGCTAAATTTACAAAACAACACTGCTGTAAAGTAAAAACACGAAGCCTAAACTTTATCTGAACAGTGACTCACATAGAAGGTGTGAAGCACACACACAATGCAAGCAGTAACACTTTGGAGTCAGAGGCAGAGGTGAGGACCACAAATTAACAATGGCCATGAGAGTTTAGTGATCTCTCCAAAGGCCATGAGTGTTTAGTGATCTCTCCAAAGGCCATGAGAGTTTAGTGATCTCTCCAAAGGCCATGAGAGTTTAGTGATCTCTCCAAAGGCCATGAGTGTTTAGTGATCTCTCCAAAGGCCATGAGAGTTTAGTGGCCTCTCCAAAGGATGAAACTTAGAACAGCAAACAGTGGACTAATACGAAACAGAGACAATAACTACTATAACGTTCAAACCACTTGTTACATAGTGTTACGGCTGTCGTCGGAATGAGACCAAGGTGCAGCGAGGTAGGCTTACATTTTGAATTTATTAAATTAACACCAAAAAAACAAGAAAGAATAAATGACACGTAAAGTATTGTAGCGCTAAACCAGCAACTAACAAAAACAAGATCCCACAACAGAAAGTGGGAAAAAGGGCTGCCAACGTATGATCCCCAATCAGAGACAATGATAGACAGCTGCCTCTGATTGGGAACCATACTTGGCCAAAAATAAAAAAGAAATAGACAACACAGAATGCCCACCCCAAATCACACCCTGACCTGACAAAATAGAGAAATAAATTGGCTCTCTACAGATCTAAAAGTGGATCCAATCTTTCCAGAAAGAAATCTTCATCAACTGAGTCGAAATACTTGTTGTCCAAATTGCTCCTCTGATCCAAGTCCGACCAGTATTTTATTAAAAGCTTCTATGTCGGTATACTTATTCATAGCTGCCTTCTCTGAGCTAGGTAGCAATAGTTTGCATTACCCTTGAAAGGTTCTAGGCCCACCCAGGTCAACTGCATATCCCTGGAAACCTTTTCTCATTGGCTACAAGACTGCCAAGGTGCCATAGCAGCCAATCCCCTGTGTAATGCACAGCATTATGTAAGCAGGCAACGTCATATTTTTGATGCACAAAGATATAGTTCAGTGGTGGGCAAACGTTTTGACTTGAGGGCCACACCGGGATTTTGAAACTCAACGGAGGGCCGCATTTTTGGGGGGACCAATTTTTTGTTAAAATCAATTTGAGGGGGCCTCCGTCTAAGGCACTGCATCACAGTGCTTGAGGCATCACTTGAGACCCGGGTTTGATCCCAGGCTGTGTCACAGCTGGCCATGATTGGGAGACCCATGAGGAAGCGCACAATTGGCCCAGCATCGACCGGGTTAGGAGAGGGTTTGGCAGGCTTAGATTTCCTTGTCCCATCGTGCTCTAGACTCCGGTGGCGGGCCGGGTGCATGCAGGTTGACACGGTCGCCAGGTGTACAGTGTTTCCTCTGACACATTGGTGCGGCTGGGATCCGGGTTAAGCTGGCATTGTGTCAAGAAGCAGTGTGTCACGCCCTGACCTTAGAGATCCTTTTTATGTCTCTATTTGGTTTGGTCAGGGTGTGATTTGGGGTGGGTATTCTATGTTCTATTATTTGTATTTCTATGTTTTGGCCGGGTAGGATTCTCAATCAGGGACAGCTGTCTATCGTTGTCTCTGATTGAGAACCATACTTAGGTAGCCCTTTTTCCCACCTGTCGTTGTGGGAAGTTGACTTTGTTTATGGCACATTTTTTTATGTCTCGCGGGCTAGATTGAAGTGCCCAGGCCCGCGGGTCGTACTTTGCCCCCCATTGATATAGTCACTCGGTGGACATTCAATGTTATCATTAAGTCATAACCCTCATGTACTTACAACTCAAACACAGACCAAATCGAAGCTTACTTTGGAAGATGTTTGCTGATTGATGAAAATGTTGTGTAAAATAAAAAATGTGACTCTCAGGGCTGGTGATCAATAACGGTAAGTCAAAGGCAGATAAATAAGACATCATCATGGTCTGTGGAGTCCCGGCTTTCGGTGTGAATCGACATATTCAGTGTTTATTTTGTTTATGCTCCATAACACTAACCCGAATGTAGGTAGCAGCCATCTTGAAATGAGGTCATCGGCTCGGCCTGCCCTTATACACTTGTATGCCCATATATGGTATGCACAGACCAATAGCCAAGATACTCAGCTTTCTGCAGATTCCCTGCTTTTGCAGATATGGGCTACCATTCTCATAACAGACTGAATTGGAAAAAAAATCTAATATGGGGACTTTACATTTAAGAGGCTAGACCCACTTCAATTTGCACACTGTCACATTAGATCCACAGACGATGCTATCGCACTGCATGCTGCCCTATCCCATCTGGACAAGAGGAATACCTTTGTAAGAATGCTGTTCATCGACTATAGCTCAGCCTTCAATGCCATAGTACTCTCCAAGCTCATCATTAAGCTCAAGGCCCTGGGTCTGAACCCCGCCCTGTGCAACTGGGTCCTGGACTTCCTGGCGGGCTGCCCCCAGGTGATGAAAGTAGGAAACAACACCTCCACAATGCTGATCCTCAACACCCGGGCCCCACAAGGGTTTGTGCTCAGCCCCCTCCTGTACTCCCTGTTAACCCATGACTGCGTGGCCAAGCACGCCTTCAACTCAATCATCAAGTTTGCAGATGTCACAACAGTAGAAGGCATGATTACCAGCAATGACGAGACAGCCTACTGGTAGGAGGAGGGGGCCCTGGCGGAGTGGTGCCAGGAAAATAACCGCTCCCGCAACGTCAACAATACGAAGGAGCTGATTGTGGACTTCAAGAGACAGCAGAGGGAGCATGCCCTTATCCACATCAACGGGACCACAGACAGTGTGGTGAAGAAGGTGCACCCAAGAAATTCTGCTTGGCCCCTAAGACCCTCACAAACATTTTCAGATGCACAATTGAGAGCCTCCTGTCAGGCTGTATAAAAAAAAATCCAATGTATTTATATAGCCCTTCGTACATCAGCTGATATCTCAAAGTGCTATACAGAAACCCAGCCTAAAACCCCAAACAGCAAGCAATGCAGGTGTTGAAGCACATTGGCTAGGAAAAACTCCCTAGAAAGGCCAAAACCTAGGAAGAAACCTAGAGAGGAACCAGGCTATGAGGGGTGGCCAGTCCTCTTCTGGCTGTGCCGGGTGGAGATTATAACAGAACATGGCCAAGATGTTCAAATGTTCATAAATGACCAGCATGGTCAAATAATACGTCTGGGACAGGTAGCACGTCCGGTGAACAGGTCAGGATTCCATAGCCGCAGGCAGAACAGTTGAAACTGGAGCAGCAGCACGGCCAGGTGGACTGGGGACAGCAAGGAATCATTATGCCCGGTAGTCCTGAGGCATGGTCCTAGTGTGTGTGTTTGGGCTTCATGCGTCATCAGACAAAGCCGCAGGAGGAGGGGCGCGGCTCTGTTGCGACCTGCAGTGTGTGTAACGTTTGGTGTGGCGTTATTTTATGTTTTTAATTTGTACACTTAGTTTACAAACAACCTGCCAACTATGGATTTACAGTGGTGGGGTGTTGGACTGATCTTGTTGATCGTGTTCATACCCGCTACGAACGGACTAAATTATGAAAATGCTGCTGGCAGCGGATTCCAATACAGCAGAGAGTTCTTACTACAATGCAACTCAAATACGAACGCGATGGATATCCCAATGGCCCATCTAATACCTGATTGTCTGCGAATGGGATTATAAACCCGAATGCAAACGTGGAAAACGCGGGGGAATCAGACAAAGACTTAATGTAAGAACAAACTTCCCTTACCCACCACCTTGCTGATTAATGCCCAGTTACTGAGGGGGAAAGCGGATGAGTTGTCAGCGAATCTACGCTTCCAACACGAATATCGGGAGGCCTGTTTGCTGGCGTTTACTGAGACTTGGCTGGATGACAGAGTCCCGGACAGAGAAGTGGAGCCGGTCCGCTCTAGTCAGAGCGGACCATGATCTGACAGTCACAGGGAAACTTCACGACGGGGGCGTGCTTGTCAGGGACCAGTGGTGTAAATCGATCCTGGTAAGAGAGAGACTCTGTACCCCCGACATTGAACTGCTTCCTGTGTCACTGCGACCTTACTATCTGTTCCTGGGGTTCCCCCAATTGTTTGTTACCGTTGTGTACATTCAACCTAAAGCTAATATAACAAAGGCATCAGAGATAATTTTTAATCTGTCACAGAAACTGGAATCCATCTCCCCTGACTCACCCAAATTTATTTGAGGGGATTTTAACAACTGTACCTTGCACAAAGTCTTGCGCACATACCATCAGTATGTGAAATGTCACACTAGGAAAAATAGGACTCTTGACTTGTGCTATGGGACAATACCAAAGGCGTTCTCTGCCACCACCAGACCTCCCCTGGGGACATCAGACCACATTGTGGTCTACTTCAGGCCAACCTACTTTTGGCTCCTGGAGAGGGAGAAACCCACAGTTAAAACTGTCCACATCTGGAAAGACAAGGGTATCACTTGTCTCCAGGGGTGTTTTGACTGTACAATGTGGGAGGTATTTGAGGACAGCAGCTCTGATCTGGATGAACTCACAGATGTTATTTCAGACTATGTGAACTTCTGTGGTGAGTCAGTTGTGCCTACTAAGACCTGTAAAATCTTCCCTAACAACAAGCCTTGGGTATCAAAACATCTAAAATCACTACATGATAGGAAGAAGGCAGTTTATGCTGGGGGTGATAGACAGACTTTAAGAGAGTGAGACGTGAGTACAACGTGAGATCAAAAGAGAGATACTGGTGGACAAGGAGGCATACAAGCAAAGGGTGGAGAGGAGTCTCTCCTCAGGAAACGCAAGGGTGGTCTGGCAAGGGATTAAATCCATGGCTAGTGCCTCCCACATAGGCAGGGGAAAAACCAGTGCTGACCTTGGGGGATATGAGGACCAGCACATGGCTAATGAACTGAATGTTTTCTTCTCAAGATTTGAATCAGACATCTTTGTGTCGGAGGTAAAGCAAATGGAAGCATCATTACAAATGTCTGAGAGAGTTGTTGTTCAACAGTCTGATGTTCTAAAGGTGCTATGGGGATGTAACACACACAACAGCCCAGGCCCAGATAAAATATGTGTGTTAAAGCACTGTGCTGAACAACTGGCTAGTGTTTTTACAGACATTTTCCAATCCTCACTTGACCAGCAACACGTGCCAGTATTGTGGAAAAACTCAATAATTATACCAATTCCTAAAGCATCTAATCCCACTATGCTGAATGACTACCGCCCTGTCGCCTTGACATCCTTGGTAATGAAATGCCTTGAGAAAATTGTGAAAAGTCATATTCTCAGTGTCACCCAGAAGCTCCTCGACCCATTTCAGTTTGCCTATCAGCCTAGCAGAGGAGTTGATGATGCCATTCTTACCCTCCTTAACATGGTCTATAGACATCTAGAGGGGGCCAAATCCCATGTCAAGGTTCTGTTTGTTGACTTTTCTTCTGCCTTCAACACAATCCAGCCTTACATTCTGGCACAGATACTCATTCGGGACTTCTCCTTAGA
This sequence comes from Oncorhynchus mykiss, assembly GCF_013265735.2. Taxonomy (NCBI): domain Eukaryota; kingdom Metazoa; phylum Chordata; class Actinopteri; order Salmoniformes; family Salmonidae; genus Oncorhynchus; species Oncorhynchus mykiss. The sequence continues at coordinate 15,622,164 of NC_048589.1, read as the reverse complement.
TGGGGGGCTGGTTTTGTGGCTGTTGGACTTCCTGAGCCAACGCTCACAGCGAGTCAAAATACAGTGGGTCAAAAAAGTATTTAGTCAGCCACCAATTGTGCAAGTTCTCCCACTTAAAAAGATGAGTCTGTAATTTTCATCATAGGTACACTTCAACTATGACAGACAAAATGAGAAGAAAAAAATTCAGAAAATCACATTGTAGGATTTGTTATGAATTTATTTGCAAATTATGGTGGAAAACAAGTATTTGGTCACCTACAAACAAGCAAGATTTCTGGCTCTCACAGACCTGTAACTTCTTCTTTAAGAGGCTCCTCTGTCCTCCACTCGTTACCTGTATTAATTGTTATCAGTATAAAAGACACCTGTCCACATCCTCAAACAGTCACACTCCAAACTCCACTATGGCCAAGACCAAAGAGCTGTCAAAGGACACCAGAAACAAAATTGTAGACCTGCACCAAGCTGGGAAGACTGAATCTGCAATGGGTAAGCAGCTTGATTTGAAGAAATCAACTGTAGGAGCAATTATTAGGAAATGGAAGACATACAAGACCACTGATAATCTCCCTCGATCTGGGGCTCCACGCAAGATCTCACCCCTAGTGAATGACCTGGGGCTGTCAAATCAAATGTATTTATATAGCCTGATATCAGCTGATATCTCAGAGTGCTGTACAGAAACCCAGCCTAAAACCCCAAACAGCAAGCAATGCAGGCATAGAAGCACGGTGGCTAGGAAAAACTCCCTATAAAGGCCAAAACCTAGGAAGAAACCTAGAGAGGAACCAGGCTATGTGGGGTGGCCAGTCCTCTTCTGGCTGTGCCGGGTGGAGATTATAACAGAACATGGCCAAGATGTTCAAATGTTCATAAATGACCAGCATGGTCCAATAAGGCAGAACAGTTGAAACTGGAGCAGCAGCACGGCCAGGTGGACTGGGGACAGCAAGGAGTCATCATGTCAGGTAGTCCTGAGGCATGGTCCTAGGGCTCAGGTCCTCCGAGAGAGAGAAAGAAAGAGAGAAAGAGAGAATTAGAGAGACCACACTTAAATTCACACAGGACACCGAATAGGACAGGAGAAATACTCTAGATATAACAAACTGACCCTAGCCCCCCGACACATAAACTACTGCAGCATAAATACTGGAGGCTGAGACAGGAGGGGTCAGGAGACACTGTGGCCCCATCCGAGGACACCCCCGGACAGGGCCAAACAGGAAGGATATAACCCCACCCACTTTGCCAAAGCACAGCCCCCACACCACTAGAGGGATTTCTTTAACCACCATCTTACCATCCTGAGACAAGGCCGAGTATAGCCCACAAAGATCTCCGCCACGGCACAACCCAAGGGGGGGGGGGGGGGGGGGGGGGGGGGCGCCAACCCAGACAGGAAGATCACATCAGTGACTCAACCCACTCAAGTGACGCACCCCTCCCAGGGACGGTATGAAAGAGCCCCAGTAAGCCAGTGACTCAGCCCCTGTAATAGGGTTAGATCCAGTATGCAGCTTGAAGGTTTAGAGGCCATGATTATTTTCATCATTGTGTCAAGAGATATAGTACTAAAATACTTGAGTGTCTCTCTTGATCCTAGGTCCTGGCAGAGTTGTGCAGACTCAGGACAACTGAGCTTTGAAGGAATACGCAGATTTAAAGAGGAGTCCGTAATTTGCTTTCTAATAATCATGATCTTTTCCTCAAAGAAGTTCATGAATTTATCACTGCTGAAGTGAAAGCCATCCTCTCTTGGGGAATGCAGCTTTTTAGTTAGCTTTGCGACAGTATCAAAAAGGAATTTCGGATTGTTCTTATTTTCCTCAATTAAGTTAGAAAAATAGGATGATCGAGCAGCAGTAAGGGCTCTTCGGTACTGCACGGTACTGTCTTTCCAAGCTAGTCGGTTTGGTGTGGCGCCATTTCCGTTCCAATGTCCAATGTCCATGTTCAGAAATGCCTCCAAAACATCCGAAGAAATTGCAGAGAGCCACATCAAGTAACAGAAATACTCATCATAAACTTTGATGAAAGATACATGTTTTACATAGAATTAAAGAAACTTGTTTTAATGCAACCGCTGTGTCAGATTTCAAAAAAGCTTTACGGCAAAAGCACAATATTCAATCATCTGAGAACAGGGTTCAGCCACAAAAGCAAGCCATACAGTTACCCGACAAATTGTGGAGTCAACAAAAGTCATAAATAGCATTATAAATCTTCACTTACCTTTGCTGATCTTCGTCGGAATGCACTCCCAGGACTCCCACTTCTACAAGAAATGTTTGTTTTGTTCGATTACGTCCATATTTATCTCCAAATACCTCCGTTTTGTTTGTGCGTTTAGTTCACTATTTAAAAGGTACAATGCGCAAGCGCAAAATCCAGACGAAGAGTCAAAAGAGTTCCATTACAGTTTGTAGAAACATGTCAAACAATGTTTAGAATCATCCTTAGGGTCTTTTAAAAATACATCTTCAATAATATTCCAACCGGACAAAAGCGTATTCATTACAGAGGAAAAAGAAGGCACGGCGCCCGCGTGACCGCGCAGTAAACAACTGATTGGCCTCAGCCTAGTCCACTTGTTGAAACAGCTCTTATTCGACCCCCTTCCACAATAGAAGCCCCAAACAACTTTCTAAAGACTGTTGAAATCTGCTGGAAGCCTTGGGATGTGCAATCTGGCCCCATAGACACAGCATATTGGATAGGCAATCACTTAAATTAAACTACAAACCTCAGATTTCCCACTCCATGATTGGAATTGTCTCAGATCTTCACCTGCCATATGAGTTCTGTTGTACTCACAGACATAATTCAAACAGTTTTAGAAACTTCAGAGTGTTTCCTGTCCAATACTACTAATAATATGCATATATTAGCATCTGGGACAGAGTAGCAGGCAGTTTACTCTGGGCACCTTATTCATCCAAGCTACTCAATACTGCCCCCCTGTCCCCAATAAATACATTCTTAAGCTACATACAGTTGAAGTCAGAAGTTTACATACATTTAGGTCGGAGTCTTTAAAACTCGTTTTAAAAAGTCATTTTTCCAACAATTCTTTACAGACTTATAGACTTATAATTCACTGTATCACAATTCCAGTGGGTCAGAAGTTTACATACACCAAGTTGACTGTGCCTTTAAAGCTTGGAAAATTCCAGAAAATTATGTTGTGGCTTTAGAAGCTTCTGATAGGCGAATTGACATCATTAGAGTCAATTGGATGTGTACCTGTGGATGTATTTCAAGGCCTACCTTCAAACTCAGTGCCTCTTTGCTTGACATCATGGTAGAATCAAAAGAAATCAGCCAAGACCTCAGAAAAAAATTCTGTCATACCGCTCAGGAAGGAGACGCGTTCTGTCTCCTAGAGATGAACGTACTTTGGTGTGAAAAGTGCAAATCAATCCCAGAACAACAGCAAAGGATCTTGTGAAGATGCTGGAGGAACCAGGTACAAACATATCTATATCCACAGTAAAACAAGTCCTATATCGACATAACCTGAAGGGCGACTCAGCAAGGAAGAAGCCACTGCTCCAAAACCTCCATAAAAAGAAACAGACTATGGTTTCCAACTGCACATGGGGACAAAGATCGTACTATTTGTAGAAATGTCATCTGGTCTGATGAAACAAAAAAAGAACTGTTTGACCATGATGACCATTGTTATGTTTGGAAGAAAGGGGGAGGCTTGCAACCCTGAAGCGCAGGGGTGGCAGCATCATGTTGTGGGGCTGCTTTGCTGCAGGAGGGGCTGGTGCACTTCACAAAATAGATGGCATCATGTGGATGGAAAATTATGTGGATATATTGAAACAACATCTCAAGATATTAGTCAGGAAGATAAAGCTTGGTTGCAAATGGGTCTGCCAAATGGACAATGACCCAAAGCATACTTCCAAAGTTGTGGCAAAATGGCTTAAAACTTCTTAGGGCTGCAATCCTGTTAACGGGATCGATATGACAACAGCCAGTGAAAGTGCAGGGCGACAAATTCAAAACAACAGAAATCTCATAATTAAAATTCCTCAAGCATACAAGTAACTTATACAATTTTAAAGGTAATCTTGTTGTTAATCCCACCAAAGTGTCTGATTTCAAATAGGCTTTACAGTGAAAGCACCACAAACGATTATGTTAGGTCAGAGCCAAGCCGCAGAAAAACAGCCATTTTTACATCCAAAGAGAGTATCCCCAAAAAGCACAAATAGAGATAAAATGAATCACTTTTGAATCAACTTTTGATGATCTTCATCAGATGACACATAGGACTTCATGTTACACAATACATGTATGTTTTGTTCAGTAAAGTTCATATTTATATCAATACATCTCAGTATACATTGGGCGCGTTATGTTCAGTAGTTCCAAAAACATCCGGTGAATTTGCAGAGAGCCACATCAGTTTACAGAAATACTCATTAATACTCATTATGTTGATGAAAATACAAGTGTTAGACATGGAAATCTAAATAAACCTTCCTTAATGCAACCGCTGTGTCAGATTTTTTAAAAAGCTTTACGGAAAAAGCAAACAATGCAATAATCTGAGAACGGCGATCAGAAAACAAATAGATATATCCGCCATGTTGGAGTCAACAGAAATCAGAAATAACATTATAAATATTCACTTACCTTTGATGATCTTCATCAGAATGCACTCCCAGGAATCCCAGTCCCACATTAAATGTTTGATTTGTTCGATAATGCCCATTATTTTTGTCCAAATAGCTACTTTTGTTAACGCGTTTGGTAAACAAATCCAAAGTTACGAAGCGCTTTCACTAGTTGCCGAGGAAATGTCAAAAAGTTCCGTTATTGTCCGTCGAAACATGTCAAACGATGTATGGAATCAATCTTTAGGATGTTTTTAAACATAAATCTTCAATAATATTCCAACCGGGGAATTCCTTTATCTTCAGAAAAGCAAAGCAGCGCGAGTTACCTCTCATGTGAAATGCGCTTGACCAGTGCGTGACTGCTGGCAGACCTCTGACTCAATCTTCTCTCATTCTCTCCCCCTTCACAGTAGAATCCACAAACAAGTTTCTAAAGACGGTTGACATCTAGTGGAAGACTTAGGAAGTGCAACATAACCAATATCCCATTGTGTATTCAATAGGGGCTGAGTTGAAAATCGACCAACCAACTTCCCACTACCTGTTTGGATTTCTTCTCCGGTTTTGGGAATGTGATGAAAGTAATAAAAGCTGAAATAAGTCATTCACAACACTATAATTCTGACATTTCACATTCTTAAAATAAAGTGGTGATCCTAACTGACCTAAAACAGGGATTTTTTACTGGGATTAAATGTCAGGAATTGTGAAAAACAGAGTTTAAATGCATTTGGCTAAGGTGTGTGTAAACTTCTGACTTCAACTGTATTTATGGTCATGCCATGGTTCATTTAGCTATTTGATATAGAAGTTTAGGACCCATTTTAGATATCCCAAAAATATATATAAAAATTATTTGACAAAATATTGAATTTCGTCTTTATTACTATAGTCCATAGAAATGCATTGAATAACACAGTAAAAAAATAAATCATAAAGAAAAGGTTTTTAATTGTCTTTCCTACATCTAAGAGATATAAGAAAGCTCAGGATATATACAGTGCCTTGCGAAAGTATTCGGCCCCCTTGAACTTTGCAACCTTTTGCCACATTTCAGGCTTCAAACATAAAGATATAAAACTGTATTTTTTTGTGAAGAATCAACAACAAGTGGGACACAATCATGAAGTGGAACAACATTTATTGGATATTTCAAACTTTTTTAACAAATCAAAAACTGAAAAATTGGGCGTGCAAAATTATTCAGCCCCTTTACTTTCAGTGCAGCAAACTCTCTCCAGAAGTTCAGTGAGGATCTCTGAATGATCCAATGTTGACCTAAATGACTAATGATGATAAATACAATCCACCTGTGTGTAATCAAGTCTCCGTACAAATGCACCTGCACTGTGATAGTCTCAGAGGTCCGTTAAAAGCGCAAAGAGCATCATGAAGAACAAGGAACACACCAGGCAGGTCCGAGATACTGTTGTGAAGAAGTTTAAAGCCGGATTTGGATACAAAAAGATTTCCCAAGCTTTCAACATCCCAAGGAGCACTGTGCAAGCGATAATATTGAAATGGAAGGAGTATCAGACCACTGCAAATCTACCAAGACCTGGCCGTCCCTCTAAACTTTCAGCTCATACAAGGAGAAGACTGATCAGAGATGCAGCCAAGAGGCCCATGATCACTCTGGATGAACTGCAGAGATCTACAGCTGAGGTGGGAGACTCTGTCCATAGGACAACAATCAGTCGTATATTGCACAAATCTGGCCTTTATGGAAGAGTGGCAAGAAGAAAGCCATTTCTTAAAGATATCCAGGTGTCCAGATGTCTCCCAGGTGCCACAAGCCACCTGGGAGACACACCAAACATGTGGAAGAAGGTGCTCTGGTCAGATGAAACCAAAATTGAACTTTTTGGCAACAATGAAAAACATTATGTTTGGTGTAAAAGCAACACAGCTGAACACACCATCCCCACTGTCAAACATGGTGGTGGCAGCATCATGGTTTGGGCCTGCTTTTCATCAGCAGGGACAGGGAAGATGGTTAAAATGGATGGGAAGATGGATGGAGCCAAATACAGGACCATTCTGGAAGAAAACCTGATGGAGTCTGCAAAAGACCTGAGACTGGGATGGAGATTTGTCTTCCAACAAGACAATGATCCAAAACATAAAGCAAAATCTACAATGGAATGGTTCAAAAATAAACATATCCAGGTGTTAGAATGGCCAAGTCAAAGTCCAGACCTGAATCTAATCGAGAATCTGTGGAAAGAACTGAAAACTGCTGTTCACAAATGCTCTCCATCCAACCTCACTGAGCTCGAGCTGATTTGTGCAATATACGACTGATTGTTGTCCTATGGACAGAGTCTCCCACCTCAGTTGTAGATCTCTGCAGTTCATCCAGAGTGATCATGGGCCTCTTGGCTGCATCTCTGATCAGTCTTCTCCTTGTATGAGCTGAAAGTTTAGAGGGACGGCCAGGTCTTGGTAGATTTGCAGTGGTCTGATACTCCTTCCATTTCAATATTATCGCTTGCACAGTGCTCCTTGGGATGTTTAAAGCTTGGGAAATCTTTTTGTATCCAAATCCGGCTTTAAACTTCTTCACAACAGTATCTCGGACCTGCCTGGTGTGTTCCTTGTTCTTCATGATGCTCTCTGCGCTTTTAACGGACCTCTGAGACTATCACAGTGCAGGTGCATTTATACGGAGACTTGATTACACACAGGTGGATTGTATTTACCATCATTAGTCATTTAGGTCAACATTGGATCATTCAGAGAACCTCACTGAACTTCTGGAGAGAGTTTGCTGCACTGAAAGTAAAGGGGCTGAATAATTTTGCACGCCCAATTTTTCAGTTTTTGATTTGTTAAAAAAGTTTGAAATATCCAATAAATGTCGTTCCACTTCATGATTGTTTCCCACTTGTTGTTGATTCTTCACAAAAAAATACAGTTTTATATCTTTATGTTTGAAGCCTGAAATATGGCAAAAGGTCACAAAGTTCAAGGGGGCCGAATACTTTCGCAAGGCACTGTAAGTTTGTGTGTATAGAAAACACTCTGAAGTTTCTAAAACTGGTTAAATCATGTCTGTGGCTATAACAGAACAGGGAAAACTGTTCACCAAAAACACAAAAAAATATTAATCCGCCAGTCTTTGAATTGTCTAAGGCGATAGAAAATAGATGAGGTTCCGTTTACAACGCATACAGCTTCCACACGATGTCGCCAATACTGGCATTTCGTTGCGAGTTTATCCTTGGTGGGATGACGTATAGGCACTTCCTGTCTTGGGGTGCACCCAGGAAATTATGAAAGTGAAAAAAATGGACGATGATTTCAAGACTTGCTGCTATCGAATACAGATCGCCCAGTGATCAATTTGATCGATTATTAACGTTTATTAATACCTAAAGTTGGTTTACAAAAGTAGTTTGAAGTGATTTGTAAAAGTTTATAGGCAACTTTTTTAATTTTAAAAAGTGACGTTGCGTCTTGTAAAGTTGAATTTTCCTTGGATCAGACAGCCTTCATAAATGGACATTTTGGGCATACTTTGACGGATTTAATCGGGAAAAAGACCCAATTGTGATGTTTATGGGACATATAGGAGTGCCAACAAAGAAGGTCGTCAAAGGTAATGAATGTTTTATATTTTATTTCTGCGTTTTGCGTAGCGCCGGCTACCGCAAAATCTATTGTTTTAGTTCTCTTTCAGGTATTTTGGGGGGGGGGGGGGGGGGGGGGTGCATGCTATCAGATAATAGCTTCTCATGCTTTTTTTGTCCAGACTCACCCTTGGAGTTTTCTGTTCCACACAAATTATCTTATGGTCTCATTAAAGGACTTAAATAAACTATTTGGTAGTGATATGGGTAAAAATTGAAATAGATACCTCATCTTCGGCAAAACGTTCATCTTAATACAATGAATTAATTATCCCAAACAATGTAAGAGGCAGATCTATCTATCTATTCAAGTCATCCACCACCTTCTGAACCAAGACAGAGTCATTTAGCTTATACATATTTCTCAAGTCATTATCAATTGTGATTCCTAAATATTTGAAGCCCTGTGGCGACCATCTGAAAGTACCTGTCTGTTCACAGATGCTGTAATCAAAGCGAGTCAGTGGAAGTATTTTACTTTAGTCCATGTTGACATGACCTGATATAGAGCTCTATGGACCCCAAAGCGTCTGTAGTTTTGAGAGGGATACGGTCGGGTCAGAGACGAACAAAATAATGTTGCCTGCGAACAATGAGATCTTGTGCATTATCTGGCCCATCAGGGGCGACATGTAGTCTCGTGGTTAGTAACCGAAAGGTTGCTAGATTGAATACCCGAGCTTACAAGGTACAAATCTTTCGTTCTGCCCCTGAACAAGGCAGTTAACCCACTGTTCCTAGGCCGTCATTGTAAATAAGAATTTGTTTTTAATTGACTTGCCTAGTTAAATAAAACAAAACAGAAAGCCCTTTATGCCAGGATCCGTTCTTATGGCCTCCGCCAGGGGTTCTATGTCTAACACAAAAAGGAGTGGGGAAAGTGAACAGCCCTGCATACTACCTCTAAAGAGTGGGAAAGTAGCTGACATCATGCCATTAGTGGTGATCTTGGCTTGTGGTTTATGCTATAAAGTCTAAACCCAGTTGACAAACGAAGAGCCAAAGTTCAACTTAGCTATTTGAATAGGTATGGCCACTTTTCAGCATGTAGAGATACTGCAGTACTAGTATCGCCCCTCACACTGGCCAATGAAATGACTTTAAATAACCTGCACAAATTATTAGTGGAGGATCTTTTCTGTATAAAGCCTGTTTGATCAGTGTTGATCAGGTTTGGTAAATATTGTCCTAATCTTTTAGCTGTCGTTTTTGTAAGTACTTAAGTTATTATATATATTTTTGTTAATTCACCAATGACCGGTATGTTTCTTTAAGAGAGATTTTTTGGTGTTCCTTTTGTAATACTAGGATTTCATTCTCTAATTATTATTTTTTAACCCTTAGAAAGGCCTTTAATGTTATCCAATAGTACAAAACTATTGGGAAAGGACAGTTTGTGTCACAGAATAAAATGATTTGGTTACTGATAAATTGACAAAATTCAAAAGAGCTGGGTTTAGACGCCATCTATAGGTCACTTGAACTCCATTGGCCATCAACACAGAAAGTGTGAGGGGAGAATGATCTGAGATGGTTCTGGATAAATACTAACTTTCCACAACTCTATGGGTTAACTTTGCTGACAGGAGAAAATAATCCATCTGGATATGAGAGTTATGAGGGCAGGGGTAGAATGAGTCTTCTCTGTCTTGGGGGTGTCTTCACGTCTCTCAAATTGAAGTCTAAGTCAGCCAAAGTGCATTTGCCTGACTTAGTCAATGAGGTAGCTTTAGCTGTGGATCTATCCAGAATCGGATCCAGACAAAAATATAAGTCACCCCTAACCAAGAGGGTTCCCTGACACTGCTACCTTGAGGAATATATTTTGAATACAAATATGATCATCATAATTAGGTGCATATAAATATCACAAGGTCCAAGATTCAAAATACATTCTGCCATGGAACACTACGTAACATAATTGCTTTCGTTACACAGAAGGGTAAATTCTTATTGATCAACACAACTACTTCCCGTGTCTTTGTGTTAAATGAAGAAGCAAAAACCTGACCACCCATTCCTTACTCATCTTTTTATGTTCTAACCCTGTTAGATGTGTTTCTTGTATAAACGCAGTGTCAGTCTTTAGCTTTTTCAAGTACATTAGAGCTTGTTTCCGTTTAACAGGTCCATTCAGTCCACTCACGTTCCATGATGTATGTTTTACTATCTCAGACATATTGTTTACTCAATACCTGAATGCAAATGTCAGGAATATGTCCAATAAGGGTGTTGGAAATTCCATTACATATTTTTGGTGAACCTGTAGTCAAACACATAATATAAAGCCAAGGTCTCTCACAAAACTGTACTGTAACATAAAGTAAACAAAACAAACAGGTCTATACCCAAACAATTTGAACTTCTACTTTTAAAAATCTACCTCTCTAAAAACAAGTCTCTCACCGTTGCCGCCTGCTATAGACCACCCTGTGCCCCCAGCTATGCTCTGGACACCATATGTGAACTGATTGCCCCCCATCTATCTTCAGAGCTCGTGCTGCTAGGCGACCTAAACTGGAACATGCTTAACAACCCAGCCATCCTACAATCGAAGCTTGATGCCCTCAATCCCGCACAAATTATCAATGAACCTTCCAGGTACCACCCCAAAGCCGTAAACACGGGCACCCTCATAGATATCATCCTAACCAACTTGCCCTCTAAATACACCTCTGCTGTTTTCAACCAAGATCTCAGCGATCACTGCCTCATTGCCTGCATCCGTAATGGGTCAGCGGTCAAACGACCACCACTCATCACTGTCAAACGCTCCTTGAAACACTTCAGCGAGCAGGCCTTTCTAATCGACCTGGCCGGGGTATCCTGGAAGGATATTGATCTCATCCCATCAGTAGAGGATGCCTGGTTATTTTTTTTTAAATGCCTTCCTCACCATCTTAAATAAGCATGCCCCATTCAAGAAATTTAGAACCAGGAACAGATATAGCCCTTGGTTCTCTCCAGACCTGACTGCCCTTAACCAACACAAAAACATCCTATGGCGTTCTGCATTAGCATCGAACAGCCTCCGTGATATGACACTTTTCAGGGAAGCTAGAAACCAATATACACAGGCAGTTAGAAAAGCCAAGGCTAGATTTTTCAAGCAGAAATTTGCTTCCTGCAACACAAACTCAAAAAAGTTCTGGGACACTGTAAATGTAATGGAGAATAAGAATACCTCCTCCCAGCTTTCCACTGCACTGAAGATAGGAAACACCGTCACCACCGATAAATCCACTATAATTGAGAAATTCGATTAGCATTTTTCTACGGCTGGACATACTTTCCACCTGGTTACCCCTACCCCGGTAAACGGCACTGCACCCCCCACAGCAACTCGCCCAAGCCTTCCCCATTTCTCCCAAATCCAGTCAGCTGATGTTCTGAAAGAGCTGCAAAATCTGGACCCCTACAAATCAGCCGGGCTAGACAATCTGGACCCTTTCTTTCTAAAATTATCTGCCGAAATTGTTGCCACCCCTATTACTAGCCTGTTCAACCTCTCTTTCGTGTCGTCTGAGATTCCCAAAGATTGGAAAGCAGCTGCGGTCATCCCCCTCTTCAAAGGGGGGGACACTCTTGACCCAAACGGCTAAAGACCTATATCTATCCTACCCTGACTTTCTAAGGTCTTTGAAAGCCAAGTCAACAAACAGATTACCGACCATTTCGAATCCCACCGTATCTTTTCCACTATGCAATCTGGTTTCAGAGCTGGTCATGGGTGCACCTCAGCCACACTCAAGGTCCTAAACTATATCTTAACGGCAATCGATAAGATACAATACTGTGCAGCCGTATTCATTGACCTGGCCAAGGCTTTCGACTCTGTCAATCACCACATCCTCATCAGCAGACTCGATAGCCTTGGTTTCTCAAATGATTGCCTCGCCTGGTTCACCAACTACTTCTCTGATAGAGTTCAGTGTGTCAAATCGGAGGGCCTGTTGTCCGGGTCTCTGGCAGTTGCTATGGGGGTGCCACAGGGTTAAATTCTTGGACCGACTCTCTTCTCTGTATACATCAATGATGTTTCTCTTGCTGCTGGTGAGTCTCTGATCCACCTCTACGCAGACGACGCCATTCTGTATACTTCTGGCCCTTCTTTGGACACTGTGTTAACAACCCTCCAGGCGAGCTTCAATGCCATACAACTCTCATTCCGTGGCCTCCAAATGCTCTTAAATAAAAGTACAACTAAATGCATGCTCTTCAACCGATCGCTGCCTGCACCTGCCCGCCTGTCCAACATCACTATTCTGGACGGTTCTGACTTAGAACATGTGGACAACTACAAATACCTAGGTGTCTGGTTAGACTGTAAACTCTCGTTCCAGACTAACATCAAACATCTCCAATCCAAAGTTAAATCTAGAATTGGCTTCCTATTTTGCAACAAAGCATCCTTCACTCATGCTGCAAACATACCCTTGTAAAACTGACCATCCTACCGATCCTCGACTTCGGCGATGTCATTTACAAAATAGCCTCCAATACCCTACTCAATAAATTGGATGCAGTCTATCACAGTGCCATCCGTTTTGTCACCAAAGCCCCATATACTATCCACCATTGCAACCTGTACGCTCTCGTTGGCTGGCCCTTGCTTCATACTCATCTTCAAACCCACTGGCTCCAGGTCATCTACAAGACCCTGCTAGGTAAAGTCCCCCCTTATCTCAGCTCGCTGGTCACCATAGCAGCACCCACCTGTAGCACGCCCTCCAGCAGGTATATCTCTCTGGTCACCCCCAAAACCAATTCTTCCTTTGGTCGCCTCTCCTTCCAGTTCTCTGCTGCCAATGACTGGAACGAACTACAAAAATCTCTGAAACTGGAAACACTTATCTCCCTCACTAGCTTTAAGCACCAGCTGTCAGAGCAGCTCACAGATTACTGCACCTGTACAAAGCCCATCTATAATTTAGCCCAAACAACTACCTCTCCCCCTACTGTATTTATTTATTTTGCTCCTTTGCACTCCATTATTTCTATCTCTACCTTGCACATTCTTCCACTGCAAATCTACCATTCCAGTTTTTTACTTGTTATATTGTATTTACTTCTCCACCGTGGCCTTTTTTTGTTGCCTTTACCTCCCTTATCTCACCTCATTTTCCCACATTGTATATAGACTTATTTTTCTACTGTATTATTGACTGTATGTTTGTTTTACTCCATGTGTAACTCTGTGTTGTTGTGTGTGTCGAACTGCTTTGCTTTATCTTGGCCAGGTCACAATTGCAAATGAGAACTCGTTCTCAACTTGCCTACCTGGTTAAATAAAGGTGAAAAAAGTAATAATAAATAAATATCAATACAAAAAAAGTAATCAACCAGTAGGCCACTGTTTTTTATCTCATTTCAACCAGCCTAGTGAACATTGAAATTAAGGTAAAAGTCAACTTAAATACATTGACCTAACCTGACTAACAGGTTGCTACATCAATGTTATTTCAACATAATTATCAGAACTATGTATACATAGAAATTGCATTGAAAATTCCCCGTAATCTTTTTCTTCCTATATTCAATGGTGGTTGAAATTATATTGAATTTCATATTTGATAAGACATATATTATTTGACCTTTTTTCAATGTTCATAGTAAAATGCTATGTTTGAATGAAAATAAATGTTTCAATGTCATGCCATCATGCCATGAAAATATAATGTGTAGCCACAGTCGAATGATTCCTGCCTGAACAGTGACTCCTACTGGTATATGACGGGTAAATCACTTCAGTAAGAACAAGTCTATCCTCCAGACGCCTACCTCTATGTACCCAGCTTAGCTTTGGAAACAAGCTGTGTACGTATCATGTCAATGTAACGGTATAGACTTTACGTGCGTCCCCTCGCCCCGACCTGGGCGCGAACCAGGGATGCTCTGCACACATCAACAGTCACCCTCAAAGCATCGTTACCCATCGCTCCATAAAAGCCGCGGTTCCCCTCTGCAAGGGGAACCACTACTTCAAGGTCTCAGAGCAAGTGACGTCACCGATTGAAACGCCACTAGCGCCCACCACCGCTAACTAGCTAGCAATTTCACATCGGCTACATCAACACATTTAGACATTGATTAGCTTCCATACTCATATGTGTAGACTACCTAAATCACATTGAATAGTTGAAAGTAACTCCTCAAACTTTTCTTGCACAAGCTGTATGTGAAAGAAAATTCAGAGATGAGGTTTGGTTTATGTAAGCTACAGTTACATCTGATTTGCCCAACAAATCATTTCACTGTGTAGCTAGGTGTACTATCATTCATCCATGGTTAATTTGATCTTTGGAAGTTTAGAAGTAGTTGCCGTTAGCCCTACAAATAGAATGTCAAATGCATGATATTACCTTTGGATGTTGTCGTGTATATGAAGGATGGTAACAAATAGCGTTGAAACAACGTTGATTCAATCAGTGTGTGCCCAGTAGGAAGCCATTTCGGGCTATCAATCAGGTTATAATAGCTTGTCTAGCTATCTTAACTGGCATGCCTGCTGGCAAGGTTGCTAGACTTTAGAAAAGCAAGCAATAACTAAATGTACTGAAAAAGACTCACATTCCATGAAATATCTTTACCCAGATTTTAGCAGTGATGCAGAGAAGCATAGTCAGTTTCAGATAGCCAGTCAAGAGGATCCAGATAGCTCAAGAGGTATGCTTAGATATACAGAAAAATACTTGTTTTAAATATAATCTGGCACCTTATGATAATGTCATGGTTTTTCTGTATTAATTATGATGTCATGATATGTGCCTGAATTGATGTGTGTTACAATCCCATGTACTGTGTTGTAATTTGGATGTAACATCTTAGTGCAGTATATTGAGATTGTCACACCCTGATCTGTTTCACCTGTCCTTGTGCTTGTCTTCCCCCTCCAGGTATCGCCCATCTTCCCCACTCATCACCTGGGTATTTATACCTGTGTTTTCTGTCTGCGCCAGTTCGTCTTGTTTGTTCAAGCATTCCACCGTTTTGTTTCTCAGCTCCTACCTTTTCCAGTTTTTCTTTTCTCGCCCTCCTGGTTTTGACGCCCGCCTGCCTGACCACTCTGCCTGTCCCTGACCCTGAGCCTGCCTGCTGTCCTGTACCTTTGCTCCACCCCTGGATTACTGAACTCTGCCTGTCCCTGACCCTGAGCCTGCCTGCCGTCCTGTACCTTTACTCCTACTCTGGATTATCGGCCCCTGCCTGTCCCTGAAACGGAGCCTGCCTGCCGTCCTGTACCTTTACTCCTACTCTGGATTACTGAACTCTGCCTGTCCCTGACCCTGAGCCTGCCTGCCGTCCTGTACCTTTACTCCTACTCTGGATTACTGAACTCTGCCTGTCCCTGACCCTGAGCCTGCCTGCCGTCCTGTACCTTTACTCCTACTCTGGATTATCGGCCCCTGCCTGCCTTGACCTGTTGTTTACCTGCCCCTGTTGTTACAATAAACATTCTTACTTCACACAGTCTGCACTTGGGTCTTACCCTGATTCCTGATAGAGATGTGTGATTTACAACAGTCAGAATGACACCCTTATTAAAATGACAATTGAACAGGTGAAGAGGTAAGGTTAGATAACCTATGCAGAGAAAAAAAGTAGTATTAGTTATAATGATTACAGGAAAACCCTTTTTTTTTTAAAATGGTGTTTGAAAAATGCTAAATTCTCCAACTTCCGGAGTGAGGCGCACTGATATCAATGTATGGTAAAGGCTTTGTTTTAGGTCTGTTTTTGTTCCGTTTTTACCTTTTGCAATGTACACTAACTGACTCACACTAACTACACTCGAATTCATGCAAATTCAATTGCGCATGACAGCTAGGCTACATCAACAAGAATCTTTCAACGGAGATTAGGCTTATTGTGTCGGAATAAGATGGAATACCCTATATCCAGAATGTGCCAAATGACTCGTGCTGACTTTGTTCATACAGTTTCATCTGTGTTATTTAATTATTTTGCATTTGGAATGCATTTTTATGACCTTGTCATCTAGATTGTGCCTGTTGTCAAGTGCCTCCTAAACTGTTCACCTAAACTGGCCAATCCTGTTGGTGTAGGCTACATTCTAATACTATTCAAACAGGAACTCATTCGAACCTGCCATAGGAAAACAGTAGTGTCTTTGTTTTTTAATTACATCCTGTGTAGAGTGCAGAGTGCTCATAGAGTGCTTCTTATTCTGATAATTGGAAACCTCAACCAATGACGGGAGACCACACTGGTAGGTTATTCTGGTATGTAAAGTCATTATGTGATTATAATGAGAAAAGACAGCTACTGTACAGCAATGAAGCTGTGTGTTCACTTTGCAAAAATGTGGAAATGAAACATTTCGCTCAGGAGACTGGGTTGCATTTATCTGTGATATGGTGACTTCATAGCAGTGTACATGTCTTTGCTCTACTGTCATTGAATTATATTGAATTTCAATGTACAAGATGCTCTTTAATGTACCTTAAAATTCCTCCTCAAGAGTCTTCCTACCTTGGGTCTTGGTCCTGTTGTAGAACTGTTTGCAGACTTGAAGAGACTTGCCATGGAGAGACACTTGTTGTTTCCACTGGAACAGAGAAGGGTCCTCTTGGAGCAAGTTACTTGTTTATTTGTTGTCATGGTGTTTAAATAGGCAAAATCAACTTCCTATTTGTAACAGACCTCATAGTTCCTATGTGGAGTTGGTGTGTATCACATCATGATCTCATGACCTCCAGTTACCTACGTTTTTATCAACCCTTCCCTGTTCAATTTTATGGTTTCCGTTTTTAAGAATTATGGTTTAGGTAAGTCTAACCTAAAGTCTTAATGTATAAATGTCAATGTAAAGGTAAAGTTGAACTTTTAACACATTAACAATTCACTCTTAAGTTATAAGAGTGTAATTATAGTGTATGTAATTGTATGGTAATTTATGTAGGCCTACCATAAAATAAAGTCCGTAATCTCTGATCCTGAAACTCTGCCTGATCATCTTAAAGCCAGACACACACAAAGCCTTGTAGTTATGCTCTACATGAAAGCACAGCCTTTTCTAGAGGGGCTTGTAGACACCAAAACACTTTGATTTGTTTTCAATCAATGTCATACATTTTCATTTCCACCGTCTTATCAGTTGGATGTTATACTGTATGTACATTTTCAGGAGTTACTCAAATGTATGAATAGTGTATAGGCAGCTGACTAAAACACACACACACACACACACAAACACACAAACACACACACAACATTTTGAAGGAAGGCCATGGTCCTGATGTGAGCCAATCAAATGATTACAAGTAGTGTGCTGTCCTGGTTACATACAGTGCTTTTTGTCTCTTCTGTTGATCAGAATGTACCTCAGCGGACTCCAACATAAAACTGTTAACTTTTTGGGAAGAAAACACACACGTTTTCATAAAATGAGACAGATTTAACTTTATTTCACTACGGTCAAACACAGATAAATAACATTGGTCATTAACATAATACAATCAACACAAATGTGACTTTTTCAGGGACCCACATATAGAGGTTGATGATAGTTAACTTACATCTATGACATTTCACAACATTAAAGAGACTTGAGTTGTTATATTATGCACAGAGCTTCCATCCAAAGTTGTGTCTTGTTATCATGGTGCAGGTTAAATTGTCCTCTGATTGAATTGTGTCAGTCTGTCTGTCTGAGACAGATGATGGGTAGTCATTATCAAACTGAAAATCCAAGCATCGCTTCACACTGTTGGCATCTGAAGCACCTCAGGTTCATCTTGTGAAGAAGGTGAGACAATCCATTTAGCGAGAGGCATAAACAATCAACTCTTGGAACATGATTGTTGGCGTAGTCTCCAATGGCCATCTTACTTGAAAAGAATGTGCTTGTTATACAAGACATTTCAAGTCCTGAGGTGGAACATTGGGAAAGAGAAGACAAAGAAAATAAGACCATACAGAAATGAGAATACCGTAACCTCACAGCAACAACACTTTTGAATGGAGAGAAATCTAGTGCAGGAGTGTATATTGTGTAATAATTTACTTGCTATGTGTCTTGTAATGTAAATACGATATTTGTTGTGTAGTTGACATACACTTTTTACGAATGAATCAGCTATTGAAATAAGACAGGAAACAATCTTCCGTTTTTTGAAGCATTCCCAATGAAGCCTGATGCATTGTTCAGGCTATACTACACAGAGAATTGAGAGAATTTGGAATATGAGTATCACAACTAAACAGTGCATGAGACTTCAACACTGAGAATGCTACAAAACACTGAAGAATGATATAAACCCTCTGCCATTTCCCCCTCACAGGTTACTTGATAGGCCTCCAGTGTGCTTGGCTTTTGGAGACTTTGCCAATTGTGTTCTCAACCTATATTCCTTTTCAAGATTGGGATTTATTGTAAGCAACTTCAAGTTCTCTCTCGACGGCACTAAACAAACTGATGGATGTCTCCTCTAAGATACTTAAAACACAGTTTTCTTAAAAACAGCCAACTCAGCATCTCTGAAAACAAAATGAAGTTGCTGGTTTTGCCTGGTAAGCATACAACATATATTGTACTTCAGTGGAGGCTGCTGAGTGGAGGACGGCTCATAATAATGGCTAGAAAGGAACAAATGGAATGGCATCAAACACATGAAACCCATGTGTTTGATTGATTTAATACCCTTCCACTTATTTCGCTGCAGTCATTACCAGAAAACGTGTCCTCCCCAATTAAGGTGCCACCAACCTCCTGTGTTGTACATACTTATTAGAGTAACTTTTGTCAACAACTCCACGACTCTCATGACTGGTAATGTAATGTAATGGCAATGTTACAGTAAACCATAACAAAACAAAACAGTAAAATGTGAATGGAACAATCAGACCCTAGACATTAACTCACAAACTGCCTTTACTCAATGCACCACATTGAGTATACTGCCCTACCAAGCAAAAAGGCAGTAACTGCTCATTTGGTTGAAAATTAGTTCATGTCATTTTTGCTACAATAAATGCATGCTTAATCATGTGGACAAGTATCTTGCCTCTATTGTATTGTGTTTTGGAGGAAATGGGGGTCATGTTAGCAGTAACTGGATAAAGTTATTGTGAAACCAAGGTAAATAAAAGCAATTTTTCTAAGTTCCTTGGGGCCAAGCTTCCTGCCATCCAGGACCTCTATACCAGGCGGTGTCAGAGGAAGGGCCTAAAAATGGTCAGACTCCAGCCACCCTAGTCATAGACTGTTCTCTCTGCTACCACATGGCAAGCGGTACCGAGGCGCCAAGTCTAGGTCCAAGAGGCTTCTAAACAGCTTCTACCCACAAGCCATAAGACTCCTGATCATCTTGTTAAATGCCCCCCCCCCTCTTTTACACTGCTGCTACTCTCTGTTATTATCTATGCATAAGTCACTTTAGTAACTCTACCCATATCTGCTACCTCAATTAACTGGTTCCCCCTGTACATGTTATTTTACTGCTGCTCTTCAATTATTTGTTACTTTATTTCTTAAAACTGCATTGTTGGTTAAGGGCTCGTAAGTAAGCTATTTTTTTGTTTAACTAGACAAGTCAGTTAAGAAGAAATTCTAATTTTGCAATGACAACCTACCCTAGCAAACTAGGACGACGCTGGGCCAATTGTGCACCGCCCGATGGGACTCCCAATCACAGCTGGATGTGATGCAGCCTGGATTCAAACCAGGTACTGCAATGACACCTCTTACACAGAGATGCAGTGTCTTAGACCACTGCGCCACTCGGGAGCCCTGCCTGGTTGTAAGGTGTAGATGTAAAGTGTAGACCTTACATTTCACCGTAAGGTCTACCTACACCTGTTGTATTCGGCGCATGTGACTAATAACATTTGATTTGACTTGAAGTGACTCCAAAGCCACATAACTGGGTCACGATCAGTTGTCATCAAACAAGATTAATCATTCTCTAATAGAATCAATTATACTTAAGATTGTCTAAAAGGATTTCTCACTCCAGTTTGGAATCTACAGAACGTGGCCTTGGCCTCATACACAGTGTAGATGTGCTATGCTGTAGAAGTCTTGAGAAAGCAAGCAAGGGCAGTCAGCTGAGACCTTGAGACAGTTGTCGTTATGGAAACAGGCAGCACTGACATCTCTGGGTTCACGACCAGTGAAGGTCACTGGTTAACAATGGTACACAACACCCACTGAAAAAAACAGGAATAGAGCTGTTTTTATCTCAACCTTCAACAGGTTTATTAAAAGGCACCTATGCCCAGATGCAAAGTAGCATTTAAATATTTATTTGTTATTCATTTTTCCCAATTCTAATTACTGTATAGATAAAATATATATATATAGCATGTCCACTATTCCATCACTCAGGGCCATTCATGTGTCACATGGCAAAGCAAAACCCTTATTCTTTGGATTGGGGAGAGCCAGAGGGTGCGAAGAAGAAGCAACACAGAAGAGTTGAATGTTATCATATTTAATAAAGACATGGCACAGAAAATACTAACTTTATTCACCTCACTTTACACTAACAAAGGCAAGGAGGAAAGAAATTATGACATGATCTTTTTTGGTTGGGGGCGGGGAAATGTTTTTTGAACTTACAAAATTACTGTATGTCTAGGAGAGCAATAAAAAGTCCTATGATCAAACTGATCGGAACACTACAGATATAAATGTAACATAGAATGTGCATTAACGCTCCATCACATGGAATGCAGAACTATGTCTTGCTCTATAATGTCACATTACATTTCTAAACATTATGCCCCACTGGCTTCTGGTGGTTACTCAGTCTTTGTGTTCATATCTTTGTTGCTGCAAGTGTATCTGGATCCTCATCATCCCATTGCATGAGATTCACACACTGTTCAGCAGTTCAATAGTCTGCATGGCTTTTGGCTGGCACACACCACCCAGCTTCCCCAGGCCCAAGTCATCCAGCCATATCCTATGGGCAGCTGAGCCTTCACCCAGAGGGCACCTCAAAGCATTTAGTTTCCACTCATATACACTTTTTTTTTTTACATTGCAGGCATGGAGGTACTCCGGCCACCATTAGACCTGGTAGGGATAGAACACACACATACACACACGTGCATACACATGCACACGTACACACACACACGCACAAACACCACACACACACACACACACACACACACACACACACACACACACACACACACACACACACACACACACACACACACACACAGAGCTCTAAAAAGTGAGCTCTTAAATCCACAATCTGTAAGGTATGCATACCACCAACAAACACATTGAGCTTTTTCACATGCAAATAGCACTAGATTTTGTAATGTCCAATGGCATTCCATGAGAGCAACATTACTTTAAAAAAACATGATTTATGGCTCATACATTTTTCTTCAATGAAAACATAAACAATGGGGTATGTCAACACGGTATCCACACACGGTTTACAGCAAAGCTATTTTAACACGCAACCAGATTCAGTTATATTTGTCTCTACTCACCTCTTTCCCTGGTTTCATGGTAGTTGTTAGTCCAGTAGATATTTGGATGATTCAAATACTTGCAGTTGTGGTACAGTCCACCCAGAAAGCACCCATGGACCGTACCATTCCATAGAGGAGAGATGCTCCTATAGTCTAAATCAGGGATGGGTAACTTTGATGGGGGCCACAAAAAAACAGAACTAATCATGAGGGGCCGCAGTGGCTCGTGGGTCTGCATATCCCCCTTGCGAGGAAAACATTTTAGCGGCCCCCATTGTGACAGCAAGGATCATTTAAAAACATATTTTCAAGTTCATTTTGCCATGGAGCAAGGAGAACATTTAGCTGTTTTTAAGCAAATTTGCTGAAATTCTACAAATTTTGCCATGGGGTGGAAAGAAGATTTTGCAATTTTATAACTAATTTCCTGCAATTCTACATATTTTGCCATAGGGTGGAGGCAAATGTTAGCTGTTTTTAATATGACAAATGATGATCAATGGGCCCCACCCTGGTGATAATTCGATTATGCTTACTACAAGTTTAGATAGCTGGCCACTATAATAATTGACCAATCTTTCAAAAAAACTGACACGGGCTAATTGAGTGACTGCTGATGCACAACCACATTTTGAAATTGTAGAGCCTGTATTATATTATTATAACTCTCAATAGTAAGTTCATCCCACGACTGAGTTCCAAATTATAATAACTTTTTTATAAAGTTGTATTTTTATTTTTATTATTGGTCAGCAGGCCTACAAAGGGGGTGCCGTCCGCAGGCTCGCCAGTTGCCAATCCCAGATCTGAATGTCTGGTTAAATTTACTCCCCGGATAGGCTGGCATCACGCAGGCTCAAAATAGAAATAGACTAATCTGGCCAATACATTTTCAGTGTATTTAAAAAAATATTATAATACAATGAGCTGTACCCATAACAGTATATTTAAACAATACACATCACTATTCATCTGTCCTCAGTAGTCCTTTCCTACCAGCTGGTATTGAAGAAGTAGGCCTTATCCAGAGGTTCGCCACCATTTTGAAGAGTTAAAGAAATGCTAAATATTTGGTCTGCTGGTTAAATATGCAAGTTATTCTGATTTTAAAAACTGCTATGATAGGCTTAGGCTATTGAAAATAATATTTGTATGTATTTTTTGATTCTCTTAAATGAGGAAATACGCCCCTCTAGGGTTTCCGCCCGGGTTGAGAATCGCTGCCTGTCCTATTCTTCCGGATTCACAGATGTTTACTTGTTGCCTTGGAGAGTCTGTACAAAGTTTGAAACTGATAGACTGTCCTGTTTGCAAGTACACAAGGTGTTATAAACCCTTACGTTGTAAAATGCTCCAAGTTCTCTGAGGAATATCGCACAATGAAGCGTCTTGAGAACAAGTCAGTCATCATTATATAAAAAAATGTATGCTTCCCCCACTGCATCTCCATCAATTATGTATATAAACATCTCCATAGGCTACTCACTATATTTCTAAAACACAGTGAATCGCTTTTATGTGCATCAAAGTGATCCTCTTGACATGATCAAATTAAAGCTAACAAAAGTAAGCTATTTGTTACCAGCGCCAACTCCACCGGCCTGTTGTCCTGGCTATAAATCACGTACATGCTGCCGCAAAATGATGGATGGTATTGGTAACCTATCCTGGCTAAATTCATCCAATATCAATCCAGAGAATACGGACTCAGGCTTTTTGTAGAGGGGTTGTTAAAAATTGCAGTTTTTGTTGTTGCTTATGTGTGCGTAAATACAGCCCACCCTGGTTGCAATCGTTTGTATGAGCAGGGCGCCATTGCTCCAAGATGATGATGAGGATGAGGAGGGGGGAGTGCAGGATGATGATGCTGCTACAGTGAAATTTAATTTTTAATATAAGTATCAATAATTTTACATGGGTCATTTACCAGAATTACTTTTTCCAACTCTGCCGCTGATCATATAGGCAGCTTTCTATCCACATATATCCCACCAACGTTTTGAAAATGGCATGTTGCAATTGCCCTTATATGTCCTCAGTGCTACAATAATAAAACATATTAATCCGTGTCATGCATATGGCAATCACTGATATGGAAAATGTTGAAAATATTTTATTTGAAATGTATTTCATAATCCAATTGCGCCACACTGTGGAGTTGGTCTCTCTCTCGCGCTCTCTCTCTCTCTCTCTCTCTCTCTCTCTCTCTCTCTCTCTCTCAATGAGGGTGCGTAATTTGCTTTATTTTCGAAAGTGCAATATAATATTGGAATGCAGGTCATTGAAATATTGGTCTACATTGAACACAAAGTTTGTCTTTGTTTTCTAATTCAACCTATTTTTAAATCATACATTGCATACTTGTTCTCTTTAAAATGTACCATTATTGATAATATGCCAAGTTGTTCATCAGATGTATAAGTAAAATAACATTTAAATGAATTAAATTATAATGGTAATACTGTAGGCCTGTGAGTTTTGAGGACAACGGTGTAATATAGGTTCAAACTATAAACCTCTGCTTCCATCTTGTGGCAACCAGGCGTAACTGCTGACATCTCTCTCTCTAATATCTGCACTGTGCCACTGCACTAGGCGAATCTAATCTAGATCTTCTTTAAGGCAATAAACTAGATTGCTTCCTTTAAATGAAAGCTCCGCTTATTATAGCTTTGAAATAAACCCTCGTTTATTTGGAGATGTACACCTTCCAAAATGATTTATGTCGAGGTTCAAACGGTCAGGATGACGAAGCCCCACACAGTCCCAAGTGCATATTTCCTGAAGTATTCTATTCTAACGCATATAATAGCATTATCCACGGGGTGAACTATGTTGCACATACCGATATGTTTTTTTTATTTGTTGTTGAGACCCCCCCCACCCCCCCACCCCCACCCCCACCCCCGCCACCTCGTGCATCCAAAAGCAATTTCAGATAAACATAGCGCCGCTACTGTTCTAGCATTGAGAAGCTGCATCATTTCCTCGTGTATTAATGATAATATAAGAACCGAAATTTGGTCCCAAGGTGAATGTGCGTCATGGAGAATATTTATACTTCTATATCCGGTAAAAAAATGTAGAACTGCGCCTGAATGTGATAGACCTTGAACTAGGTGCTATTCAGCAAGTTAGTAATTGTTAAGGATAATCATTCGCGTTAGGTCTGCACGGAGACTTGTCTTTATTATTATAGTTGATTCTTCTCCCAAGGACAACAAACAAAATACATAAATAAACAAGTAGGCCTAGAGCTATCGGAGAAATTCATTTAGGCCTACATTCGGATTTCTACATTCAAAATCAATATCCCGTGCTCTGTATTATCTATTGGTAAGCCTACTGCATTCATTATATCGTCACTGTTGAAAAATAAACGTTTATAAGCCTACTCTAAAAAATATTGAAATAGAAATGTCTGGAAAAGCGAATGGATAAAGCTACGGGAAATTAGTATTGCATTCAGATTCCTGAATTCTTGAATGTCTTGTCTCGTGTTATGGTAGGCCTATATAAATCAAATCAGATATTTTCCATAGAGATCAGAAATATGCTATCCATGAAACTGATATAAAGCTAACAGGAAATAAGACTGCTCGAAATTAGGAGTTTTAAAATAGTTTTACTACCCAGTGACCGACCACACACTTCTGGGGATAGACAATAATCGTTCTTTGAGTTGGGAGGAGAGCGAGAGAAAAAGCAATGAGAGGGGCTGTTGTTAGCATAGCTCTATCAAGGAAGAAGGACTCCCTGTTATCTGTGAATGGGGGTTCTTTTTCCACAATAGATATAGCACGAATTTTTGATTCGTTTTTCTTTGAGACAACAATGCTTTATTTGAAAGCTGGACACAATTTGGGTTTGTGAGGGATCCTTTTCTCCTTGCCCGAGCCCAGCTGTCCATATGGGATACAACGTGTACATCAAGGATCACAATGGCACCAACTGACAGGCTCGACAAAAACCCAAGGATACATCTCCCTGACTCGGAGATGCACTGGTCAAGATAAAAGAACTGAATAGCACCAAGAAACTCTGACAGTCTCTCTATCCACACTGTCTGCACTCCCACTATGGCTCCTCGTTAATATGCACGCCTCTAACATCCACCACAACCGGCCCTAGGCCTTTGTGTGATTTTTGTGTGGTGTACTGTATATTGTGCCACGATGGACTGCACACTACTGCCCCGTCACAGTAGTAAATCTCGGGGCATCGGGGTTAGGGCCACACAGAAATCAACATGTTTTATTGACTTAAACGGAACCTAAATGATGTCAACGCTGTGTTACGCGGGTTGCTATAGCCAGGGGTGTTTATCGGAATGTATCATTGTAGCCTAGTTGTGACGTCTAGTTGTATAGTCTTAACATTAATGTAATATTTTTTTATGAAGTTTTTATTTCACTCGAGGTGAAGGCAAACGGAAAATGCAGGCAGCAATAGTCTAATCTATAAACATTATGTTGGAAATAAAATTAAATGCGATAAATTAGGCTATACTTAAATTATATTGTTTATTTCCCCTTCCACATATATGCGCCCTTTAAAAAAAAACGTTGTAGGACCCTGGGTTTCTACCCAATAGTGCTATATGAAATCGAAACTATTTGCCTATAGGTCATTCAAGGAATGCTATTTCCACTGTAAAAAAATAAATAATAATCTATAGCCTATGGAATAAGCAACAACTTCATTGTGAAAAAACAATGCGATACAACTCGGCCATTAGCTTGTACACATATGATTACGTTAATAACTAGTTAATTTAGCGAATATTAGTGAATAAGTCCCCGGCACAGCTCGCAAATGTAAACATTGTAGCCTCTCTGAAGAAAACATATTGAGTCTCTGTAGCCTGGACCAAAAGCAGTGTCCCCTTGAGATAGAATTCTGTAAATAATTAGCAATTCGTGTCAATGTAGCTGTTTGTTCAATGATAGTGAGGGCGACTCTAACATCTGTTCAGTAAGATCTCGGTGCTGGGACAACTACAATGCAGTTAGGATTTTGTCAAAGGTAATGAATGATTTTACCCAGGATACTGAATTGGGTCTGACAATCCGCAATGCGCTCTGTGATTCACTTGGGACCAATTTGGTCCTTGTATCGAGTACTTTGCTGGGTACCCTGTTTTAGATACCTATTTGTATACAGACAACATTCGTAGCCCATCGCTCTATAGGCCTATATAACCCATCCACTAAAAGCTACAGTATAATGCATAGGCTAACATAGAGCAAGAGATATTGAAGGCTATACGTGACTTGACTGATATTCCTTTCACGTTCCGTGTTTGCTTGACAACAGTCACGTGCGTAAAACCGTGCGTAAAATCAAAACGTTTTTGCATTAAATCAATTGTAAAAATATACCACTTCACACCCCAATACGAGAGCAGTTTGAGACCTTGAAAAGGAAAGCTTTGACTCAAAGCTTCTTAGCTGAAGATGCCCCCTTAAGTGAGTGGATTTTAGGCCCATTTCAAAAGTGACTTTAGTCTCCTTATTATTGACGTGTTCAAATTCTAAGAATGTATAAGGATTAATGTAGGTTAAAAAAAAAAAAGAATTCAAGTGCGCGAAAGATAAATTAACCTCCTCTCTCTCTGCCACTTTACGCAACACGTAGGCTATCGTCCCTCTCCTTACCAATGTTAAGCGTATGTATTCAATAAATCAAATAGAACGTAGTTAAGACACGCAAACCAAAAGGTAATTTCTTCAACACAGCATTTTATTAAAATCCTTATAAAAATCGGTATATTTCCCCATCAGCGCGCGATTGAACTGTTATTCACATAATCATATGAGATCTGTTACGACAGTCATGACAATTTCGCCACAAATTCTTCCTTATTTTTTAATTGGAAATATGTATATCTCCACTTATACGA
Source organism: Oncorhynchus mykiss (assembly GCF_013265735.2). Lineage (NCBI taxonomy): Eukaryota > Metazoa > Chordata > Actinopteri > Salmoniformes > Salmonidae > Oncorhynchus > Oncorhynchus mykiss. The sequence goes on along the minus strand of NC_048589.1, from coordinate 15,594,535 downwards.
TCCTGCATGTTTCTGGTTTGCAAACAATCACGACATAGTATTTACAAAAAACAAAGGGAAAAAAGCTAAAAGTTGCCAATGTTTATTCATGGCCATAAATATTTTCGGTCCATTGTAAAAGAAGCAAGAAATCTTCTATAATTATAAAGTGGTTCTGTACGTGCTTATAACACGAAGGACAAAAAGAAAACATTTCTACAACACACAAACATACTTTACAAAATTTCACAAGAGCATTGACATTCTTAAATCTAGGGAGAGGCTGGACCCAGTTCTCTTAACGAAAACATGTAAACATGGCGCACACATTAGCCCCCCAAAAAATGGTAAATAGGCCTATGGGTCAAGCTGCAAAATGAAAAGTCTTTATTTTGTAGTGAACCCCCTATCGTGCTCTTAAAGGGCAGCCCCGCCAGTCTCTACTAGTTCACCAAGTCCACTGTTGCGTTTGCATCAAGTGATGTGCTGAAGGGAATTGTGGCGTGGTGGCGGCGCTGTACTGAGCATTATATTGCATTTGATGAAGGGTCTGGGCGCTATATGCCGAGAGGGGGAATCCAGCCTGAAATGTGGCCGCCAAGTCCTGAGCTTTAAGAGTATGACAAGGCTTTCCATCCCTGACTAAGACAGGCACGGCCACCCGCCGGGGAGAGGGGAGATGGGTCACTTCCATACCTTTTTCAGCGCGCGCTCTCTTCATTTTGTATCGATGATTCTGGAACCAAATTTTCACTTGAGTTGGAGTCAGGCGAATCAAACTCGCGAGGTGTTCTCTCTCTGGCGCGGAAAGGTATCTCTGTTGCCTAAATCGACGCTCAAGTTCGTACGTCTGTGCTTTGGAAAACAGCACTCTTCTTTTTCTCTTCTTACCGGAGTCGCTGCCGTTGCTTGAAGTTTCCTTGTCATTGTCTGGCGATTCGTCCGCGGAGGGTTCTGGGGACTTGGCTGAGTCTTGAGAACTAGCTGATAGACCATGCACTGCGTGGGAGAGACAAAATACAACCGTTAAAATTGGGTTCTCGACTGGCTGAAGTGCACCTGCCAAGCACACATGGAAATGCAACATTTAGGACTTTTTCAAAGCAACATGTTAAAGTAACTTACTTCGTTTGTAGGCTACAGCTAAAATACAATGTTATTAGCTCATGTCGTTTTTTATGTTGGGACCCACAAAAATGTTTCCCATCAGTCCCCAAAGAAAGTGATTTACTGAAGCAGCAACACCATGCATTGTCTGCATACAAATCCTCATCATGCTAAAATGTAATACACAGGGTCACATTTCTGAAGACGATACTATGTGGCTTTATAGTCGATGCATTTACAAGTCTCTATTGATCATATTCGAAACACTTGTTTACTTAATATAAATGGAGTAAACATGACATTATTTTAATGGTGGTAACGCCTTAAATCGAGCGCAGCAATCAATGCACGGTGAATAAAGACGAATGCTGCACATCATTCAAGGGCACCAATGAGCCCCGACACTAAGGAATTGAGTGATTCTGCATTCAATCAAGTATAGATTTGATAACACATATATGACGCGTTCTCACTCACAAAACAGAAGACAAGTCTTAACACCAACAGTATGTGCAATGCAAATTAACTTAACATTCTTAAAGAGTACTTACGCGAATATTGGATACTGTCCGTGGTGGCAAGCCATCTTGTGTAAGGATTGTCACTACTATCATAAAAGGGGTTCTTTATAGGCAGATTCTGAACGTTTTCTAGAGGACTTTGCACCAAAACTCCAGTGTTTTTTGTTGTCTCTGATCCCTCGTTATCTTCCTCCGGTCCAGTGATAGATCCTTCTTCATCATTCGTGTCAGGGAGGTCCAAAATGTCCTTTACAGAAAAGCCCGTCTTTGTGTTGGTCAACGACATATTCTGGGGAAATGTATGCAGGAAAGTTGCTGCACCAGTTTGGCAATCCGCTGTTTTAAAAGACAAAACACAATCGCTGTTCAGAAAAAAAGGATCTCTCAGTTCCGTTCTAGGTTGAACTACAGTCAAAGCAAATCATGAGCCTCTGTCGATAAGCATTACCTAACCAAGTAGAAGAGCAATCAGTTTTGTAAGTCCAGGAAGAATGCCAAAGTGGCTGAAGTGCTATATCTGGCTCATGTATACTGTGCTACTGCTGGGTGCTAGGGGGAAATAAGCCATTACCGGTCCGATCAGTCCATATAAGGTTGGTCTCAACACATGAACCTGCAGTGAAAAAGCATTAAAAACGCAAAAGGTTGGCCACGTGTGGGCGGGTCTTGGGAGTCAAGTGGATGAAGACAGTGTTTGCAGATGTGAAATTGTGGGTTTTGGGCAGATCCGAGCCTCTACCATTGGTGCTTCAGAACATGATGAGTGGTATAACGTGTCAATTAATTACAAAGATGGGGAGGGCCTTTTTTACACCCTATTTACATACAAAGGACCTCCAAGTAGCTTTACACTCCGAATACTTGAACGCTCGTTTTAACAAATTGCTCCTGAAAAAGCTTTTGCCTTGTACTCTCCGCATATATAAAATATTGAATCATTAAGCTGGAAAACGTATTTTTGATGGTTTGTACAAAACTGTGGTCTGGATACCCGTTCGATAGCCTATTAATTTCTATCATATTTTCTCTCCTAAATAAGACATTGTCTGAATTTTTAACACTTATTTATGTAAACCATTTGAGTCAATATTTTGATTCAGGTTTAGGGACAAGGGGCTTAAATTAAATACATCGGATTATATTTGTTTGGAAAACAATTTCGGATATAATAAGGGCAATGAATGATAACCTGTAGCCAATAAAATATTGATGAATAGCCTATAACAATAATTATAATAATACATAATGATAATACATCGGAATTATAGCAGCGTTTTAGCCGAGATGAAGAATAACCTTGCGTTTATGCATGCTTTTGAAGACTATTCTAATCTTGACAATGATGGTTTTGAACGTGCTATTGAATTGAACAGAACAGGTTCTCACAGCATGCTCTAGGAACTTTTTTAAAGACATTTTTCCAATTGCATTATTGGGAAATTGCTTCAATGTGCGTTTCCCCCCAAGAACACAGCAGAGTATTGTTTGTGCAGGCTCCTTCGACGTGCTTTATAAGTGCTCCATCGTCACCTCTTTCATAGAAAGCAAAGTATCATTGTAGATTCGTTTATTTTCCTCCCTTCAATACTTTTTTTTAGCTTCCCCTCTCTCTGGTGTTGCCCCTCTGCCTCCTATCTAGTATGTGATGTGGGTGACAATGTTGCACGTTTCTAGCAAAGTCCTCTGCGCATCCTGGGTGGTCGGACCCGGCCAAACACAAATACAAACCGATTGCTAAGCTGCAGACAATGGGGGAAATGTAGACAAATGTCCGGCTCCTGTTGGAAGCTTTTGTCTGGGTGCAGTTTTTGCATTTATTTCAGGGGCGAAATAATGGATGATTGACGCCCCTGTACAATGCTTTCTAACTGTTTGGAATAAATCTGAGGTTGTTCCTAGTTGTCATGGCATTCAACTGCTTTCAATGGACTATCTCTTCATTCCGTCCTGAATCCTTCCACAATAGCCTATTAAGGAAAGTCCTTCATCTTAGCACACACACAGACACATACATACACAGACACACTCTCCTTCTCCCTCTCTAGGACGCAGACGAGAAAGGTGTCAAAACATGTTCTTCAGTGCCTAAACATGCCATTTACTTTACTGGCTAAAGTTTGTGGGGTTTCCTACCCTCCCGCCCACAGAGGCAATTTTCACGAAGGAAAGCCCGTCCTTCCACAGTTTGAAATACAAAATATTTGAAAGATAATATCAACATAATTTTTTGATTATTATTGTTTTGTTATTTTTATTATCCACACTGGATGGTGGTAGGTCTGTTTTCCTTCACCCACGGAGCTAGCAGTGCACCTGACCTGAAAGGTAAATAGTTTTTGCATAGGCTATATAATTAACCACACTGTCTCAAACAGCGACAATGAGTCAATTGAACTGAACGGGGTTTGATCAAAGTCGAGCCGTGACATAGCAAATAGGTTACTGCCTGACCTCTGCCGAGTATGCTGCATAAATGCGATGTGTGAGAGACACCTTCGGGGGTATCCAGCTCGCTCCGTGTGCAGTAAACAAGCACAAGAAGTAGGCTACAACAGTGTATTTTTGTTGTTGTTGTTACAACGCCTATGTGCACATCTCATCAATATATGCAATATGAGACAATTACTTCATTTTTACAACGAGTAGCCTAATTGTTATGTTCAGTAAAACTTAAGTTGATGCATTATTTATAGTCATGTCATTCCGCTTGGCCATTCTTCTTTGTGGCAAAATGAAAGAGTACGCTGGTGTTGATGGTAGTAGGAGCGCACGACGCGGTCTGTGGGTAGTTATTGGGGATGTATTTGAACAATTGAAGTGAGGGTTTCGGCAGGAAGAGGTAAAGTGGCCGTGCCTACTTCACTTCGAGAGCCATCTCCTTGTGTTTACCTGTTTACTTTCACATGTAGCTCAAACAGGCCGCTTGCCTTTTCACTCTGAGTATGGTCTATTTATTGCCTTTACCTCCCTACTCTTCTACATGTGCACACACTGTACATTGATTTTTATATTGTGTTATTGACTGTACGTTTGTTTATGTGTAACTAACTCTGTGTTGTTGTTTTTGTCGCACTGCTTTGCTTTATATTGGCCAGGTCGCAGTTGTAAATGAGAACTTGTTCTCAACTGGCCTACCTGGTTAAATAAAGGTGAAATAAAAAATAAATAAGTGCATGGCATTTTAACAAAGCAGGTTCAGCTAACTTGACAGGACCGATTCCTGGCAATAAGTGACTTATAATAAATGTATGCACCGTTCAATCAGCCCACTGCACGAAGTGAGCTTAGCTTACTAAAGCTTATTTAATGAATGAATAGCCTACATATTCTACATGATTATGTTATTACTATGTATATATTATTTCACACGAAAAATGTAATAAAAAGCACACTAATTGCAATGATACCAGTAATGATATACACAATGGAAATATGAATCATATTATTAATACTGATACTATTTAGGATGTAATATTTATGACGTTTATAATAATGATAATAATAATAAAACTGTAATAAATCGTTTCCTCTCTCGTTATATTTAACTCCAGAAAACTACGGATGCTGAGGATGACAACACAGCATTATGCACGGCTGCTAGAGAGTCTCAGGCGCAGCGTTGACGGGGGGTGAGTGAGTGTATCTTCTGCTGTGTATCGGACTCAGTAATGATCGGACAGAGAGAGTGTTGATGTGTAGAAGAACCAAGATGCAACCCTAAACTTTTTTGTTTTTTTATTGGCGCTTTGCAACAGATAGAGCGAGGCTCGTGGATTGCATGTACCGCCCAGTTGAGTGTAATTGTCGCTAAATGCATTGGATACACTCTAAACAATACATTACCAGTGTATTTTGAATTCACATGGGAATTCCTAGCTCTTTCATCACTGGTTGTGTGTGTAACTAAAACGGAGCATGTATAAAGCTCTGTAATATTCGAGTGATTTAAATAATTATACAGCACTTGAAAAAATAGGCATAATGTTGAATTTGTTTAGTTGTGTTTTACACAAATAAATAATAGGGAGCTAAGTTCGCTGTAAAACAGCTTATTTTATAAGACGGTTCTCATGCTTATAATTGTTACAATACAATGCCAAACCAATGCAGACACATGCATTCACCATCATCACATTGCCTAGGCCTAATTAATTTTCAAATTAATCAAAAAAGGCCTTCGGACGAATAGATAGTTCCCACCCAAATCTTCCCAATTTTTTAAAGAAACTATTGTTCACCAATGAAGAAAGGCCTTTTATACAGTTGATTAAATACATCTTCTGATTGAATGAATTAAGAATGCTCCAGGACGATGTATTATAACGTTGATCATTCCTTTCTTTAATCTCTGAATTTCAGTGTGTTTCGACACCTCAGGCTGGGAGTTAAGCTTTGATAACGGTAACCCCGTTTGCCTCGAGGTGCTCATGATAAATGTATAAAGTGACAAGACCGATTCCCCTCCTCTGTGATTAAAAGGCTATATATAATATGCAGGTAAAAGTAGGCCCACATCCGGTTTATTTATGGGACTAAGTCATGGCCCGGGGAGGGTGGCCCGAGGCACAAATCATTTGGAGAACTTTGATTCCAGAAATCCAAGCACCTTTCGCTTGCGGGCAAACCCAATGCCTTTATTCGTCTCCCTTCTTCTAATGATTAAACATGTCACAACGAGATTAGCGCTGCGCCCGTGCCCAGAGGAGATGCCTTCATTTGTTAAACCACCAGTTTATTTGTAACGTTGAATTTCATGCTGCACTGTTAGTGTATGGGCAGGCCTTTATCTGGTTCTCTGAGACAAATTGCTAAACGGTTTATTATTTTTAATCACTTCCCCCTTTTATTGTCTCACATAGAGACTATAAGGAACAATTTGCTTGAGTCTCTGCGACCTGCTTGAAATTAATCATACGAGAAGCAACCGTTCACACTTTGTGCATGCATTCACCCTGCAAACACGATTACATTTCCCCAAACAATTCGCGTCACCTATACCAAGCAGCAAACGGCTCAAGAGTCACTAATATGACGTAAACATACTGACACAGTGTCCTTATGCAGGGCAGACAATGGCGTTAAACTGTCTTTTGAGAGGCATCTGTAGTACTCTAGCGGACTCTACTGACAAAGCAGTGACATGACAAGGGGAAACATCGTCGGATGCAGGCCCGTGTTAATTAAACGTTGGTCAGTTTTCTCTCTCAAATTTGACTCAGAACAAAATCAATACTATCTTACTTCAATAATATATATTATTTTCACGTTTTAATCCTAACTATTGGATCGATTTTACCATAGAAAAATACTTAAAGTCCTCCCATTATATGACACACAGGCAGACAAAAGCACTGGAAATAGTGTATTTTTCTTTTTAGCATATCGTTTAAATTGTGGTTCATGCAGTTACTGTGGACACGAGATTGATTTAACTATCCTATTTGTTTTGAGGGAGGGAAATGGAGGGAAATGTGGGCACAGTGACTGTCATAGTGAAACTGCGTGCGCGTAAAACCATCAACATCCACTGCTCCAATAGTAATTCAAAACTAGTTGTGATACACATTCCAGTTTAGGAACATCACAAATGCAATACAAGCTAGCATTAGAACATCTGAAACACATGGACATATAGGCTATGACATTCTGGATTTGTTGTTAGGAAATGGTGTCAGGCACAAAGGCACACACAAACACAGGGACACAGCGAGAAAAAATAAACCGTATTATTCTACATCACCTGCAATGCACAGTATCTGAGGGAGTTAAACGATCATAGGCATATTGCGCTCACCTGGTGACTGATGACTGGAATTGGATGAGTTGTGTAGCCTGCGTTAAGACAGCGCGCGGTTAATGAAATATCTCCAAATGGGAGTCAGGAGTGCGTGCAGAGATAAGCTTGATGCGGTTTATATACCCAGAAAGCAAGTGGTGCTCTTCTGATATGGTCCAAGTGCGTTTGCATAGCTGGCCAAGTGGCTCTGCTCTTGCTGACTCGCTAACATTGCATGATGTTTGTTTTCCCCCTGCTATGACGTGAAACAAAATATTGGCCATATGTTCATCGGCAATAAATTGGTCATGAGAGATAACACTGCTGTCTCTTGATGGTGCTTTTAACTGAGCCAACCAGACTTTCTCTTTCAGGTTGCTTTTTGTGCCGCTAAATTACGATGTTTAAGATGGTACTTTAGTTTTTATATGTGAAACTTAGATATATTTTTTAAGTGAACTGAAAATGAGCTCAGGAGTTTGTCGGTTCTTTAGACCGTGGCTCGTAGCCTAGTCGTTGCGCAGAAGGATCTCTAATAAATCGCTTGGTAACCAAGATACAACGATGCCAAGTGACCAGATGTGTCATGTTATCCATGCAACACCCCCGTTTACATTAGATACACTGATACAATGATTGATAGCAAGGTCACTATGAATCTTTGCAATTGTAAGCCATTCTCTCAATGGTGTAGTTCACACACAGTAGTAGCCTAATAACTGAATAACAAAACATATGCAACAAGCGTGGAAATAATGACATTAAAGAAAATACGTATTTTACAGTTCATGCATTATATGAATCAATCGAAATGTATAGTCCAAAAAACATACTTCACCACAATCAATATTAGATTTAATCTATATCTCAACATGAACGTTATAGCGTTCATGTTTAACTGCTATAGGCTACTTTCTATGTCACTAACAATTAGGGCTGTAGTATACATTTATAATATAAATACAAACAATAATATAAATAATAGCAATAACAACAATAATTATAACAATGTGTTTGATCAATTATATAATAATAGTCTAATATATTTAACATTTAGGTTATAGCCTAGGTCCAAGGCTGCTTGCTATACGATCATGCATCGCAAAATGCACTTCAAGGGACTAGGGTTCAACTAAGCCGTAGCCACATGAACCCACACCTTTGCATAATATCAAATAGCCCACACGTTTTGATCCAATACTAAAATGAATTATGCTACATGCTGCTATTCATAGGCTACAGTAAGCAACGCCTCATCCCCGATAACAGTGCGTTTTGATCATCTCAGCAATTTAGCTGTAAATTCTCATTATACACTACCGTGGGAGTTTCCAAAGATATGATGTAGGCTGCAAGTGTTCATTAGTCTATTACCGAAGCAGGGTTACGTTCACCGTGGTAGAACGTTAGTCGGTCATCATGCAGGCTTCGTTATAATATTCATATGTAGACTAAGTTGTAAACATGGCGGACATTTATATATGACTCAAGAATCATAGGAAATAAGTTAAAAAAAAATGATATTTTAGCTGGATATAAAAAACTATATTCATAATGCAGTGGAGTGTCTTGTGACATTTGGTGCCAACTGAATTTAAAATCAAATAGAATATCTAATCATATATATCGAAATGATATTGCATGGATTAAGACATGTCTTTAATTCAGAAAACTTTAGTAGATTGCATTAACAGGACTAAGTAGCTATATCTATTGTAAGGATGAGGCAGGGATGCCAATGATTGCTGTGAAGAAAGTGATATGAAGCATCATCAGCTGTGGTATTATGACACCCTGGGGGAGGACAACTTGAATCAAGGCACAATGATTTTATTGTGGGCAGTTTGGAATCTTTGCATGATAATAATGCTGTTGCCTAGTACTGCAGGAGAGACCATCAATCAATACAGAATACATTACTGATGGGGGTTTTGTGCACAGCCACTTTACTGCTGAAAGACTAAGATTATCCTCCCTGCCATCATCATGTTCAAGAGTATAGCTAAGTCGTTGGGAATACAAATAAATAAATTGGCCTCATCCCACTTTTCAAATTCCACATTAAGCCAAAGTAGTTAGTTAGAGTTGGGATGTATTCATGAGGTCCCGAGGAGTGAGAAATACTTTCCACTCAACCGCACTGTGAATCCCCTTGCGCTGTTTGAGATTCATCATAAGTGCTCTGTTGACTAAATACAACACCTCCTGAACAAGGATGAATAAGATAGGCCCAGCGGTCAAGCTATTATCAATCCCTGGTCTGAAGCCCGATGACTAAGACACTTCAGATGTAGTCAACGGCCATATCAAGACACCGACGGCATGGCATTCTCAAATCAATCTGTTCAAGTTTTAATATATCGACCACTCGAGGAGAGCAGAGAGAGGGAGAGCTTCTCCTCTCACGAATGCCAGGGAAAGTGGGGTTGATTTTCACGGGAAGATGCACTTTCGGAGAAAATGTTTAATCAACGTGAGGGCACACTTGTGTGGTTTTGTGTGAGCCCTGCAGAGTGGCTGAGACTCCTGGTCTGGGAGTTGTTAATATACATTACATTTGGTTTGTATCATAGACAGGCCTCTCCTATTAAAAGGCCCAGCAATCTTTCGTCAGCAATAAATGCACTCATAGAGGTGAGGTACTAGGAGTCCTAGCCATGGGTGCCAGTCCTGATGAATGGAAGTCTTTGGCCCACTAAGAGCTGAGAGAGAAAGTAGAAATAAAAGCCTTGTTTTCCATAGACTGGTTGGTTCAAGAGATTGGAGAATACTATCACTTATTGTGTGGTGATGGCACAATGTGGGAAGAGAGGAGCTGTGGAGTGCTGGGTCAAAAAAATCCATCCTCTCACAGTTCCTCTTGGAAAGGCAAAGGTAAGGAGACATGGATGGAACTTAAAGTACATGTATCTTGGGTGGAGATTTTGAAATGAACAACTCTTGGCGTGGAATGCTTTTTGTTCAGGGTTAGGCCAGTAACTTCAATAAACAACTCAAGACATTTTCCTGTATAGCATAGGTAAGGACCTAGAAGGCTGAATACACTATTGCCACATGAGTCTTGAGACACACATTACATGCCAAATACAGACACATACATGCCATACTCAAGGCCTTTAACTAATGGCATCAAACTCAAAATTCAGATTGTTTCTGGCTTACTTGGTTACATACTGAGTCACACACTGTACTGAAAAGGCAACGTTGAGCAACAATTGTTGCCATTGACAAAGTACTACATGTCAATTCTTAAATGCTGTAATTGGCTGGAATTAAAACCAGCACTCACACTGTCTCATTGAATGGTGCAAACCATCTTTTTGACCGGTGATCAATGGAAAGACGAGCGAAACACATTTACAGTGGAATGGTGAGTACGCTCCCAGGATTTGCTACATGGTCACTGTTGAAATGCCTTCCAATTAATATACTTCAAACATTAAGGCTTTCAATAGTTGTCTACCAATTGTTAGACATGGACCACATCTGTACGATGAGGCTTTCAAAACAGTTAGGTTCGATAAGCAATGTCTATTGCGGGAGGAGCGTTGTTAGGTGCTCTTTCACTTCCACACTGTCATTTTCCATCAAGGTGGACAATAAGTGTTTACCATGGTGAAAACTGAAGAGCAGTATCAAGGCACACGGTTATGACCAGCTCAACAATGTCTTGCTCACTGTTGCGGAGGTGTTTATAATGGGTGGAGAAGCCAGAGAAAGAAAGTAACTGCATAAAGAGCAAGCAGACTGTCACAACGAAATGGAAATGCTGGGATCTGATGGTCTCTCGGAGCAGTCATGTACCAAACTATTCTCCACGAGGGGGGGGGGGGGGGGGGGGGGGGGGGGTTTCAGAGAGGTTTCTATCTTTTGCAGTTGCAGCCAGTCACCTTGCCATTGATCGGGAAACAATCCTTAGCCAGACCAAGGCCAGATCCATCCCAGGTAAGTGAGCCAGTCCTTGCTCGCGCACTCTAGCCCTTAAGGACCGCTTTGGAGTTTCAACTTCAAAAGCTGTGCAGTGATCAAATATTTGGTTTGCCTCAACGCCATAGGTTCATAGTGAAATAGTGGAGAGAGGAAGCTCATATAGAATTATTGTATACATTCCTAAACCTACATAATATATGGAAAACATGGACATGGGATGATATTGAATAAAGGACAAGCATGTACAATATCAGAAGGACATTGCACAAAAGATGGCCTCATGGAAATAAGGCCAGTGGGAGCCTATTATATTTTTGGACTCTCAATTCTGAAATTTCCATCCCCAACTTCAACATTTTCCGCCAAGATAGAACTGCCAAAGGGGGTGGAGTTGCAATCTACTGCAGAGACAGCCTGCAGAGTTCTGTCATGCTATCCAGGTCTGTGCCCAATTCAAAAAATTTAGAACTAAGAACAGATATAGCCCTTGGCTCACTCCAGACCTGGCTGCCCTTGACCAGCACAAAAACATCCTGTGGTGTACTGCATTAGCATCGAATAGCCCCCGCGATATGCAACTTTTCAGGGAAGTTAGGAACCAATATACATAAGCAGTGAGGAAAGCCAAGGCTAGCTTTTTAATCAGAAATTTGCATCCTGTAGCATAAACTCCAAAAAGTTCTGGGTCACTGTAAAGTCCATGGAGAATAACAGCACCTCCTCCCAGCTGCCTACTGCACAGAGGCTAGGAAACACGGTCACCACCGATAAATCTACGATAATTGAGAATTTCAATAAGCATTTTTCTACGACTGGCCATGCTTTCTACCTGGCTACCCCTAACCTGGTCAACAGCTCTGCACCCCCCACAGCAACTTGCCCAAGCCTCCCCTATTTCTCCTTCATCCAAATCCAGATAGCAGATGTTCTGAAAGAGCGGCAAAATCTGGACCCCTACAAATCAGCTGGGCTAGACAATCCCTCTCTTTCTAAAATTATCAGCTGCAATTGTTTCAACCCCTATTACTAGCCTGTTCAACCTCTCTTTTGTATCGCCTGAGATCCCTGAAGATTGGAAAGCTGCCGCAGTCATCCCCCTCTTCAAAGGGGATGACACTCTAGACCCAAACTGTTACAGACCTATATCTATCCTACCCTGCCTTTCTAAAGTTTTCGAAAGCCAAGTTAACAAACAGATCACCGACCATTTCGAATCCCACTGTACCTTCTCCGCTATGCAATCTGGTTTCCTAGCTGGTCATGGGTGCACCTCAGCCACGCTCAAGGTCCTAAACGATATCATAACCGCCATCGATAAAAAACAATACTGTGCAGCTGTATTCATCGACCTGGCCAAGGCTTTCGACTCTGTCAATCACTGCATTCTTATTGGCAGACTCAACAGCCTTGGTTTCTCAAATGACTGCCTCGCCTGGTTCACCAACTACTTCTCAGATAGAGTTCAGTGTGTCAAATCGGAGGGCCAGTCGCAAAAACCATCAAGCGCTATGATGAAACTGGCTCTCATGAGGACCTGCCACAGGAAAGGAAGACCCAGAGTTACCTCTGCGACAGAGGATAAGTTCATTAGAGTTAACTGCACTTCAGATTGCAGCCCAAATAAATACTTCACAGAGTACTAAAGGACTAAAGGACACCAATAATAAGTAGAGATTTGCTTGAGCCAAGAAACACAAGCAATGGACATTAGACCGGTGGAAATCTGTCCTTTGGTCTGATGAGTCCAAATTTGCCATTTTTGGTTCCAACCAGCGTGTCACAGAGTTGGTGAATGGATGATCTCCGCATTTGTGGTTCCCACCGTGATGCATGGTTGAGGAGGAGTGATGGTGTGGGGGTGCTTTGCTGGTGACACTGTCATTAATTTATTTAGAATTCAAGGCTCACTTAATCAGCATTGTACCACAGCATTCTGCAGCGATACGCCATCCCATCTGGTTTGCGCTTAGTGGGACAATTATTTGTTTTTCAACAGGACAATGACCCAAAACACACCTCCAGGCTGTGTAAGGGCTATTTGACCATGAAGCAGAGTGATGGTGCTGCATCAGATGACCTGGCCTCCACATTCACCTGACCTCAACCCAATTGAGATGGTTTTGGATGAGTTGTACCACAGAGTGGAGGAAAAGCAGCCAACAAGTGCTCAGCAAATGTGGGAACTCAATCAAGACTGTTGGAAAAACAATACCCCTGAAGCTGGTTGAGAGAATGCCAAGAGTGTGCAAAGCTGTCATCAAGGCAAAGTGTGGCTATTTTGAATAATGCAAAATATAAAATATGGTTTGATTTGTTTAACACTTTTGACTGGTACTGTAAGTAAATGAGATATTTCTGTATTTCATTTTCATCAAATTTGCTGAAATTTCTCAGAACATTTTAAGAAAGCCTGTCTCTTTAAGACCTCAGTGTTGATGTCACTGCTATCAGAAGCTGACAGAGTGTTCAGTTCATTAACCTATTGCATCAGGATAAAAACTGAATGTTTCTAAATGTGAAATCTTATGTTTATTTGACTCTGATGATAAAGAAATAGAAAATATTCCTGTAAAGGACCGTGTTAAATATTTAGGAATACATCTGTCAAAAAAACACTAAGTCAGACAACATTTGAATATCTCTCCTAAAATTAAGAAAGCCAAAAATGTATTCAATAATTGGCTCCAAAGAGATCTTTCTATACTTGGGAAAGTACTTCTGTCTTGTTTTGAGTACCCCTCATTATCGTTATGTGTAAATCCTGCTACTTGTAAAGAGATCAATAACACCTTTCTTGACTTCATCTGGAAAAATAAGTCTCACAAACTAAAAAGTCAGTCCTTTCTAACAAAAGAGCTGAAGGCGGACTAGAAGTGTTGGATTTTGTTGACATAAATAACACTTTCAAGATAAACTGGTTCAATATGGTATTTCATTCCAAACAATGTTTTTAATAAGTTGGGAGGTCTTCAATTTTTACTGAAATGTAATTATATTTCTGAAAGATTACCTGCTAAATTGGCTAGGTTTCACCAACAAGCTTTAATGACCTGGAAAATATGTTTCCTGCACAATTTTTCCACACATAAAACTCTTTTGTGGAATAATTCAGACATAACTATAAGGAATGAGTCATTATTCTACCCCAGCTGGCATGAGAGGAATGTTGATTTTGTTCTTGATGTTTTTGACAAAGGTAATATTCTCACATATGAACAATTTATAACATTGAAAGAGTTTCCAATAGAGAGAGTTTTTTCTGTGATCAAAGCCATTCCCAGTGGTCTAACTACACTAATTAAAACTAATCTTAGCTTTGGTAATGATCACAAAGTTTATCCAGAACTCAGATTGGAAGGCATGGGCTTACTTGAGAGATCTTGTTATAATAAATATATGAGACAAATTCTTCATTTACAAAACCAACTTACACCGAGAGGAAAGTTTTTCTGGAACACGCTTGTTCCTGACATTGTCTGGAAAAATGCATGGTTAAGTCCTTACAAATATTGTATACCAAACAAAGTTAAGGAAGTGCAATTATACATATGATATCCAAATTTGTGGCAATTGACGATATCTGTGTTTTCTGTGAAAAAGAAGGTGAGAATCTGTCTCACTAGTTCTTTGAATGTAAATTTGTGTCAGAATTGCAAAACCTTGCAAAATTCCTATTTATCATTATGAACACTACCTATGTTTTTGACATGAAAGATATAATATGTTACTATTGCAATGATAACAAGACCACTGAAATTATTGTGCATTTTTTTATTCTTGTTGCGAAATACTTTATACACAAACAAAAATTCAAAAATTCTATACCAAATACATATTTTTGATTGAATTAGATTTTATTAAAACATTAACCCTTGTGAACAATAACAATAAGATTTTTTCAGAGTGATTCCAATTGCACTAGAATTGTTTATTTTTTTTATATCTTTTGTTTGTTTCAGTATTTTCTCGTTAACACCTGCGTTCTGTTTTGTATGATGTAAGAATGTAAATTGTTGACCTGTATTTTGAATTTAAAAAACATTTTTCATCATTATTACAGCTTTCTGTATCTCGTTTTGACGCTAACTATCTAACATTGTTAGCAAACATTTCACCTGTAATTGTTTGCTGGTTAGTCTGATCTTGCTTGCTAATTGTATGTTCATTTCAGTCATTGGATTATTATAACAGATGAGAGCTGTATAACTTGTTTTGTTATTGCTAAATGAATATGTGCCGTATCTTAGTATTGATGCCATTGTATACATGTTTATTATTATTTCCAGAGCACATTTTGTATGGATAAAAGGACAGTAAATTGGATAATCACAGCTGGGTGACATGGCACAGAATTGCAAAAATGGTTCATCTCCAATCAACATTAAAGAACCCTAAACTGAGGAACTGGCTCTTTCACCGTCTCTCTAATAGGAGTAACTTTACCTACTCTCTAATTCAAAGGTTTTCACTTCGTCAGAGATTTTTTGTTGTTGAATTAATCAATTTTGAACTCAGGCTGTAACCAAATGTGGAATAAGTCAAAGGGTATGCATACTTTCTGAAGGCACTGTGGTGTATAAGAGATCATACAAGATGTTTTGTAATGATTTCTATGTTGAAGACCTAAAGAATATTTGGCAGTCTGTGTAATGAGGAGCAACCAGACGCTGCACATAACACATTTACAGTGTATTTGGAAAGTATTCAGACCCCTTGACCTTTTCCACATTTTGTTACGTTACAGCGTTATTCTTAAATGGATTAAATCATTTCTCCCCACATCAATCTACACACAATACCCCATAATGACAAAGCAACAACTGGTTTTTAGAGATTTGTGCAAATTTATTCAAACAGAAATTGTACATTTACATAAGTATTCAGACCCTTTACTCAGTACTTTGTTGAAGCACTTTTGGCAGCGATTACAGCTTTGGGAATGATGCTACAAACTTGGCACACCTGTATTTGGGGAGTTTCTGCAATTCTTCTCTGCAGACCCTCTCAAGCTCTGTCAGGTTGGATGGGAAGCATTGCTGCACAGATATTTTTCAGGTCTCTCCAGAAATGTTCGATCAGGTTCAAGTCCGGGCTCTGGCTTGGCCACTCAAGGACATTCAGAGACTTGTCCTGAAGCCACTCCTATGTTGTCCTGGTTGTGTGCTTAGGGTCATTGTCCTGTTGGAAGGTAAACCTTCGCCCCAGTTTCAGGTCCTGAGCACTCTGGAGCAGGTTTTCATCAAGGATCTCTCTGTACTTTGCTCTGTTCATCTTTCTCTCGATCCTGACTAGTTTCACAGTCCCTGCTGCTGAAAAACATCCCCACAGCATGATGCTGCCATCACCATGATTCACCGCAGGGATGGTGCCAGGTTTCCTCCAGGTGTGATGCTTGGCATCCAGGCCAAAGAGTTCAATCTTGTTTTATTTAGACCAGAGAATCTTGTTTCTCATGGTCTGATTCCTTTAGGTGCCTTTTGGCAAACTCCAAGCTGGCTGTCATGTGCCTTTTACTAAGGAGGGGTCCTGCAGAGATGGTTGTTCTTCTGGAAGGTTCTTCCATCTCCACAGAGGGACTCTGGAGCTCTGTCAGAGTGACCATCGGGTTCTTGGTCACCTCCCTGACCCAGGCCCTTCTACCCCAATTGCTCAGTAAGGCCTGGTGGCCAGCTCTAGAAGGAGTGTTGGTGGTTCCAAACTTCTTCCATTTAAGAATGATGGAGGCCACTGTTCTTAGGGACCTTCAATGCTGCAGAAATGTTGTGGTACACTTCCCCAGATCTGTCCCTTGACACGTTCCTGTTCACCTGAGCTCTATTTCGAGTCTCATAGCAAAGGGTCTGAATACTTATGCAAATAAGATATTTCTGATTTTATTTTTAATACTTTAGCAAAAAATCAACAACAAAAAAGTGTTTGCTTTGTCTTTATTGGGCATTGTGTGTAGATTGATTAGAACAAAAAAAAAAGTAATTAATTTTTGAGTAAGGTTGTAACATAACAAAATGTGGAAAAAGCCACTTCAGAACACTTCCGAATGCATTGTATGAAAAGGCTTGATCCAGTTACGAATAAGCATTATGGTAAAAACTGCTAAATCCTTGTGGCTTGATGTGGAACTGAAAAATGGTGTGGTTGAGAGGGATGAGGAAAAAGGAATTTCAAATGAGTCTGGCTGCACAGCTGATCGTCAAACGTGCTGTAAACTGAGAAGTCATGTGACTAAACTAAACAAAAAGAATAAGAAACTTTTACAAATAAGCAAAGATAAATTATATAAAGAATGATGGTAAAAAGCTTTGGAGCAACTTAAATACAATTTTGGGCAAAAACGCAAACACAGCTCTATCCTTCATTGAATCAGATGATTGATTCCTCACAAAACACATTTATATCTCCAACTACGTAAAATAAAAAAATTATTGACAAGATCAGCAAACTTAGGCATGACATGACAACAACAAACTCTGAATCTACTTTTCCATTCATAACATACCAAAGTATGAAAGACAAGCATTGTAATTTTGAATTCCAGAAAGTACGTGTGGAAGAGGTGAAAAAATGATTATTGTCTATCAACAATGACAAGCCACCTTGGTCTGCTTACTTGGATAGAATACTACTGAGAATGATAGCAGACCTTATTGCCACTCTTATTTGCCCACTCTTTATTGTAAGCCTACAGGAAAGTGTGTGCCCTCAGGCCTGGAGGGAAGCAAAAGTCATTCTGCTACCCAAGAATAGCAAAGCACCCTTTACTGGCTCAAACAGCCGACCAATCAGCCTGCTACCAACCCTTAGTCAACTTTTATAAAAAATTGTGTTTTACCAGATACAGTGCTATTTAACAGTAAACATCTGACTTTCAGCATGCTTATAGGTAGGTGCACTCAACATGTACAGATAGCACTTACACAAATGATTGATGATTGGCTAAAATAAATTGATAATAAGAAGCTTGTGGGAGCTGTTTTGTTAGACTTCAGTGCCGCTTTTGACATTTTCGTTCATAATCTGCTGCTGGAAAAACACGTGTTATGTCTTTACATCCCCTGCTATATTGTGGATCGAGAGTTCACTGTCTAACAGAACACAGAGGATGTTCTTTAATAGTGTCACGACTTCTGCCGAAGTCGTTGCTTCTCCTTGTTCGGGCGGTGCTCGGCGTTCGACGTCACCGGTCTTCTAGCCATCATCGATCCATTTTTCATTTTCCATTGGTTTTGTCTTGTCTTCCCACACACCTGTTTTCAATCCCATTCATTACCTGTTGTGTATTTAACCCCCTGTTTCCCCTCATGTCTTTGTCAGAGATTGTTTATTGTCAGTGTAGTGTTTTTGTTGTATAGGTGCGCGACGGGTCTTCGTACCCATATTTGTTTATGTTCTTTTCCTGTTTAGTGTTATGGAGCATGTTTTTATGACATTATTAAAAGACTCCATTTTACACTCCGTTTGACTCTCCTGCGCCTGACTTCCCTGCCACCTATACACATATGCCTGACAAATGGAAGCCTCTCCAACATAATCCATGTAGAGTCAGGCATTCCCCAGGGCAGTTTGCTAGGCCCCTTACTTTTTCCAATCTTACTAGTAGTACCTGTCACTTGCACTGAGCAAATCCTGTGTTATGTATGCCGATGAATCAACATTATACACGGATTGTAAACTGTCATTGTAAAAACATATTGATGCAATTGTAGCTGAGATGGGGAGAGGTATGTCCATAACAAAGCACTGCTCTGCTTTCTTGACAAGGCTATCAACAAAACAAGTCATACAGGTCTAGTTTTGTCACACCTGGGCTACTGTCCAATCATATGTTCAAGTGCCACAAAGAGGGCCATAGGCAAATTATAGTTGTCCCAGAACAGAGCAGCACGCCTTGAACCTTAATTGCACACAGAGAGCTAACATCAATGACATAGATGTCAATCTCTTCTGGTCAAAAGTAAAGGAGAGATTGACCGCATCACTACTTGTCTTTGTGAGAGGGATTGACATGTTGCAAGTACCGAGTTGTCTGCTCAAGCGACTAGTGCACAGCTCAGACACCCATGCATACCCCACAAGACATGCAACCACGGGTCTCTTCATAGTCCCCAGGTCCAGAATAGACTCTGGGAAACACAGTACCACACAGAGCCATGACTACACAGAACTCTATTCCACATCAAGTAACTCATGCAAGGAGTAAAATTTTATAGAAAAAACTACACCTTATGGAACTACTCAGACTGTGAAGAGACATACAGGAACACACACTGTACACACACTTACATTTTAATATTGATGTATAGTGGTATTGTACATTTGTGCTGTGGATATGTAGTGGTGTGCTAGCAGTAATACAGTAATGGTTCTCCATAGAACAATAAACTATGGATGTGTAAAGATGGTTGAATGTGATTGTAGAGGTTCATTTTTGTTGACATTATTATAACACAGCCATCAAGGCACGGGCCTACACACTGGGGAGCCAAGCCCACTGTGCAAAACTGGTTGAATCAATGTTCTTTCCACTGTCACGGTCGTCCTCCTCTTCATCTGAAGAGGAGAGGCGAGATGGATCGGAAGACCAAAATGCGGCGTGGTAAGTGTCCATGGTAAATCTTTAATCAAGAAAGACTGAACACTATACAAACGAGTAACAAAAACAATAAACCAAATTCGACCGTGAAGCTACAAAATGAGACCTGTGCTGAAACAAGCCATCAACATAGACAATCACCCACAAACAAACAGTGCAACCCAGGCTACCTAAGTATGATTCTCAATCAGAGACAACTAATGACACCTGCCTCTGATTGAGAACCATACTAGGCCGACAACATCGAAATGCCCCAAAACATAGAAAAAACATAGACTGCCCACCCAACTCACGCCCTGACCATACTAAATAAATACAAAACAACGGAAATAGAGGTCAGAACGTGACAGTACCCCCCCCCCCAAAGGTGCGGACTCCGGCCGCAAAACCTTGACCTATAGGGGAGGGTCTGGGTGGGCGTCTGTCCGCGGTGGCGGCTCTGGCGCGGGACGCGGACTCCACTTCCTCATTGTCTTAGTCCGCCTTATTGTCCGCCTCCGTGGCTTTCTTACCATGGCCCCCCTACTCAATGACCCCACTGGACAGAGGGGCTGCTTGGGACAGAGGGGCAGCTCGGGACAGAGGTGGGGCAGCTGCTCGGGACAGAGGGACAGCTGCTCGGGACAGAGGTGCGGCAGCAGCTCTGGGCAGAGGGGCTCCGGCAGCGGCGCCGGACAGGCGGGAGACTCCGGCAGCGGCGCCGGACAGGCGGGAGACTCCGGCAGCGGCGCCGGACAGGCGGGAGACTCCGGCAGCGGCGCCGGACAGGCGGGAGACTCCGGCAGCGGCGCCGGACAGGCGGGAGACTCCGGCAGCGGCGCCGGACAGGCGGGAGACTCCGGCAGCGGCGCCGGACAGGCGGGAGACTCCGGCAGCGGCGCCGGACAGGCGGGAGACTCCGGCAGCGGCGCCGGACAGGCGGGAGACTCCGGCAGCGGCGCCGGACAGGCGGGAGACTCCGGCAGCGGCGCCGGACAGGCGGGAGACTCCGGCAGCGGCGCCGGACAGGCGGGAGACTCCGGCAGCGGCACTGGACAGACAGGACCACCTGCAGGGAGGAGACAGAGAGACAGCCTGGTGCGTGGGGCTGCCACAGGAACCACCAGGCTGGGGAGACCTTCAGGAGGCTTGGGGTTAGGAGGAGGCACCTGAAGGACCGGGCTGTGGGGGAGCACTGGAGCTCTGGTGCGCAACCTTGGCACCACTTCCCCAGGCTGGATAACCACTCTAGCCCGGACCCTCCAGAGTGCAGGCACAGGTTGAACCGGGCTGTGGGTAAGCACGGGAGATCTAGTGCTTACTACACGCACCTTAGGCTCCATTCCCACAGTCGCCCGGTACGAGCGGAGCGCAGGCAGAGGACGCACTGCACCCTCCCAGCGCCCCGGAGACACAGCACGCAGAGCCGGCGCAGGATACCCTGGACCAAAACTGCGTACCGGCGACCAGACCCGCTGAGCAGGCACCATACGCCCTGGCTCGATGCCCGCGCTCGCATGACACTCTCGGGGGGCTGTCCTATAGCGCACCGGGCTATGGACACGTACTGGCGACACCGTGCGCTTAACCGCATAACACGGTGCCTGACCAGTAACGCGCTGCTTATAATAAGCACGAGGAGTGAGCGCAGGTCTGCTACCTGGCTTAGCTTCACCCCTCGTGTGCCCCCCCCCCCAAAAAAATGTGGGGGCTGCCTCTCGTACCTATCGCACTGCCCTGCTGCCTTCGCCAACCTCATTCTCCTGTAACCTTCCTTGCACTGCTCCATCGAATCCCAGGCGGGCTCCGGCACTCTCCCTGGGTCGATGGCCCATCTGTCTATCTCCTCCCAAGTTGTGTAGTCCTGTGAAGCCGGCCGCTGTTGTTGTTGCTGCCGCTGCTGCTGTCGTCGCTGTTTTCTACCACGCCGCTTGGTCCTTGGTTGGTGGGTGATTCTGTCACGGTCGTCCTCCTCTTCATCTGAAGAGGAGAGGCGAGATGGATCGGAAGACCAAAATGCGGCGTGGTAAGTGTCCATGGTAAATCTTTAATCAAGAAAGACTGAACACTATACAAACGAGTAACAAAAACAATAAACCAAATTCGACCGTGAAGCTACAAAATGAGACCTGTGCTGAAACAAGCCATCAACATAGACAATCACCCACAAACAAACAGTGCAACCCAGGCTACCTAAGTATGATTCTCAATCAGAGACAACTAATGACACCTGCCTCTGATTGAGAACCATACTAGGCCGACAACATCGAAATGCCCCAAAACATAGAAAAACAAACATAGACTGCCCACCCAACTCACGCCCTGACCATACTAAATAAATACAAAACAACGGAAATAGAGGTCAGGACATCCACGTCATTTCAACAACAACAAAAATTATGTGATGATGTTGAATCAATGTCGAAAATTGATTGGATTTGCAAAAAGTCATCAATGTAATGGAATTTAACATTTTTCACTCAAATTTGTACCTAAATCCAATGACAGGGTGAATTTTCTTTTGTTGATTTCACATTGAATTCATGTTAGTCGACAACTCAACCAAACAGGACATTATTTGTCTTTTTACCTAAATATACAAACACAATCAGATAGAATTCATAGCAAGCAGTGGACTAAAATGACATTTAGATGAACTGGAATAACATTTACCCTCATGGGATGGGTGGCCAAAAAGTAGCTAACTAAAAGCCACACCCCCAATAAGCCACGAATATGACCGCATTGAGGCTGTCACTGTGCTTCTATGGCTATATGCATCATGCCACTGCTTATTTCATTTGTTCATTTAGAAAATAAGACAGTGCCTTTATCACAGTCAACACATCTATAATTCAGCTTTAATTAGCTTTAAAATGCAACATTTTCTCTCAGCTTCATTGCAAAATGTGTAGAATAGTATGAGACTAGCCATAAAACTGTACATTTTCCTCTCTACCTCATCGCAAAATGTGTAGAATTGCAGGAAATTAGCATCAAAACAGCAAGATTTTCTCTCAGCCTCATGACAAAATGTGTAGAATAAAATGATTCATTTTTGCGGAGGGGGCACACCCACATTTTTGCTGGCCCACCCTAATGAATATCTGGTTACGCTACTGTCACAACATCATTATAACAGCACCACTCTTAGAATTTGCACTTTCAACTAGCCTTTGTTTTGGTTAGCACTTAACGTGCTTCATTTCATGGCACATTTACATGACTTGGACTTCATAGTTGATATAAAGAGTCTTCAAACAAATAATTATCTTATGCATACACAACATAGAGTATTAGGCCTATTATGTCATGTGTACTTCATATCCAATCTCCTTTAAAGCTACATTTGAAAGTCTATTGAGAGCTTTATCGAAGTGCCTTTGAAGGTAGGAAAAGACTCATCTACTTTGTTCACTAATACAAAGAAGAATCCTATAAAATGTTTCACTCGAGAACAGATGAAATGATATGGAGCTCTAAAGAATTTTATGACAATGCTCTTTCGGATAACGGCCAATTGTTCAATGATGACAAGTGAAATACCCTTGAAATGTGATTGCATGTGATTAAGTTGTCTTCTGTCACGGAGAAGTCCTGTAGAATTTTTAAGGCAAGACATTTAGCTCACTTAGAAACAAACTAATTGTTATTTTTATTAGATATGATAGCCCCCCCCCCCCCCCCCCCCCCCCGCCTTCCGGAACTGTATAAACCTACAGTATATACCCTATATCTGTATCTGTAGAAGGCATATTGTACTAGTATCAACTGTATTTTTGTCTTATTATTTTTGACAACAGTTCCTATGTATTACATATGGAAAAAATGTAGGCATATACTAAATCTGACATAGTAAGCACTAAGCATACAGTAATCTAGTTTTTGAAAACTACCAGAGTCTCAGGGTTTATATTCTGATCTCAAACACGTTGACGTGGAAATAAAAGCCTTTTTGGACCTTAGATGGTGCTGAAATCAGCAATGAACACTCATCTGTGAGTCACACCTGGTAATCAGTGCTTGCCTCTCTGCATTGTAGACCTTATAGTGTGCTTTTGAGCATTTATGTGTGTGTATGTGTGTGTGTGTGTGTGTTCATAGGCTTCCGAAAGTAGTCCGTATGGTGCACAGTGAAACATCAAGATCCAATCCAGATACATCACCCATAGAGCACAATGGAGTGAAACAGGAGGGCCCAAAAGGATGTAACACTCACCTTGAACCAGACCAATCCTTAAAGAAGCAAGCATTACCCATCTGCACATTTCTGAAGCCTTTTGATTAACAATGTGTCCAAAATAAAAGCAGAAAAGGGAAAATGCAATTTATAAATGTCAGTGTTGCTTTTACAGATGGGCAGCCAACATATCAGGATAATTAAGTTGTAGATATTCTTTTATGCAGGCCCACGATAGCAATTAACACGTTTTGTGGAGAGGTGAAAACTTTTTTCGAAAGTGGTGAAGATAGATAGAAATCCATTAGAGGAGGTAATAAAATTGGACTCCCATTATAAAAAATTGAAAGGACGCCTTTATAAAGTGATATCAATTGAAAAATAAACCTCCAAGGGCAAATTAATGACTGAGAACTCATCTTTAATTGGCCATCTTGTTGGTTTATATGAATACAACTCCATTAAAAAGGTAAGGCCCATCCACATTTTCCTTTGACTGCATGGCAAGGCCCTCTTGAGCTATGGGTTCTAGAAAGCAAGGGGGGTTATAATATCGACTAAAAATAACCATTTGTGGATTGCTAAGCTAGCTAAATGTCTTGCTTAACGCAATATAAAACACGATTCTACATGCTCACCTAAGTTTAATAATTGTAGGAAGCTGAATAAGAATAACAATGCCTATTAAGAATAACAAGTATATTTTCAATCTCTCAAAAGTTTGACAGCAACCTATTCTTTATGCTTAATTTTACAGTGACATGATTTACATTTTGTGTCTTCACCGCCAACCATGTGTAATTCACTTGTTGTTTCAAGCAGTGAACTCTGGTGCTGAATAAAGTACTATTTGTGTGATAAAAAATACTCATGAAACTATTATATGTGAATACAGCAGTCATGAGGATAGAATAGAATGACATTCAAGTGATTGCGGCTATTTAGCAAGGGGAGGATATTTATTCTGCACATAGACCAGCTGAATGTCTATTACAGAACCTGAATGAGGTATCTAAGCTATCACAAAGTTTATTCACTATTACTATGGTGGACTAGTCCTAATTTCTCAATATCCATTCCCCAGAGTAATCACAGTGTATTGGTTTTTAGATTTACAGACAACTTTCTAAGTGCGCTTCTCATGCCAGTTTTCCTCAGGGTCTAGACTAGATTGTACATCTCTCTACTCCCCTCTCTGTCGCCATCTAATGGTGGGAGTATATTCAGTCTAAGCCCTGGAGCCCAGCTGAGGAAGAGTAGCAGTAGCAGCAGCAGCACATCGTCCCCTCTCAGGTAATTACTTCTTTTATCCCAGAACCACAAACAGCTACTTTCACATTGGACATCCAGCCGTCCTAATGGCCCATTATTTAAATAAATGGGGGTAACAGTGTGGGGTTGGTGACCCCCTCAGAGCCGGCAGGCCTCTCCATACAGGCACACCTGCTTAGACAAGGTAACGTTTATAACTGACACCTTCACGGGCCACAACAAAATGGCTGGCGGGGTCAGTGCTGGAGGAGTGCACCGGGCCCATCATATTGCAAACATATCCATTTGCTCAAGCTTTGCTCTTGTGGTTGCCAGGCTACCAACTAATATACGGTGACCAAGCGTGCGTCAGAAAAACAGAAGTAAGATGTTGACTTTGAGATAAGTACCTCTTCAAATTAAACAGCGCCATCACATTGCATTGAAAAATAACATTTCAAGAGGTCGACTTTAAATGGCTCCCATTTGGCAAAAAAAAAATCCCTGTGTTCTTTAACTCTCTAAAATCCCAGAATTTGCATACCAGTTGTGTTAGTTAGGACCAATTAATCATTAATGTTTTAATTGCGTAGAATGAAGGGGATAATATCATTCTACCACATTTTTTAGTCTGTGCTTATGTCAACTGAACATTCAGATGTCTCCTTATTAAAGTACACAAAAAGATCATTATGTCCTGCGGTGTTTAAACATTGTTATCGTGCTGTTCGAGGGAATATTTGGTGAATTGGATACAGGAGAGGGTTAGGCCTCGTTTGGCTAATGTGATCGGTCACACTTACACACTGATAGTCAAGGCATGTCAACTCCCTCTCTCAATGTTCCAGACTCAAGGTTCAGGAAAATACTTTTTTTGATGAGGCTGTTTGTACCAATAACCACACTCACCATGAAGTGTCCATTGGGCCTGTTGGGAAGGAGCCAAAGCAGACACAGGGCCAGAGTGATGCTCAGTAGTACAACTCCACCATCTCCTAATTTGAATGTTGCTGAAATCAAAGGTCCCAGTCTACCCTTGTTTTAGATTAAGTTATACACTGTTAATGTATGTATTATTTGGTCAGTTTCTGATAATAGATAGGTAACTGGAATGATGAGATAGATGTTCTTCTTCTATGTTTTTGTTTTATTATTTCACTGCCATACTGTGTTCCATCTTGTCTATCCATCTTGTCTCAAGAGGACCACAATGGAAATAAGTCCCAGACTTTATTGTGTGTTATCCTCGATGATTTTATTCATGTGCATGTATGGCTTTTTCAAGTTTTATGTGTGCTTGTTTTTTAAATGGTCAAATTAATAAACTAAACTAAACATCACCCAAACTCCTCTGATGGCCAACTCCCATGAGTCCGTTGGACCTCCAGTCCTCCAGATAACCCTTGGGGTGGGGGGTCTGTTGAGGAGAGGGGTGGGGGGAGGATACTTAAAACGTCCATTCTGGGTTCAGGAGTCGTGGCATGATGAAGCCCTTTTCTGACCAACTCTCCCACGAAACTCCTATCACCTGGAATGGCCCCAGTGAAAGGAGAGGCTGATGTCACCGGGGAGGAGGTATTGATTGACCGGGAGAAGCAGAGGGCGATGCAATTAAGGGACAGAAAACATACAGCGTCAAAGACTGTGTACATAAAGAGACACTGCAGTGGGGCCACACAAAGGCCAGGCCAGGGCCCATTCAGACCTTGTTGTTCCAAGTTGGTCTGGGGTCTTCTCCAAGGACTGAAGGCCTGTGTGGGGAGGACACTGGGTGTTGCTAGGATGTCACTGAGTGGCTGAAGAGAGCAGAGCTCCCGTTGTCTGGAACTATCAGGGTGTCAGGTAATTACGGATGATAAACATCTCAAGGGGGGGACCAACTGAGATAACCGGAGACTGGCTCTTCCCAAACCATTCTCTTTCTTTTCCCCTTCTCCTCCTTTTTCTCTTTCTGGAATGGTGTGTAGGAGTAGTAAGTTGCGACGGACTAACAATATGTGATGTGGCTCTAAACCCTTCATGGTGTAGGAGCCGAGCTCATTTCTATGCCTGAATAGAGGTCATATATGGGATTAGAGGATTGGAGATATTAGCTATAAATGCATTTGATGCATAACGGAACAATCTTTCATTAGTTAGACAAAACATGCTTAACACTTTTGGATACGTCCTTTGAGGAAATATACCATTCTCTGACATAAGGATATAGTTGTTGAATCTATTAAAGTCATGGTAGAGTGGTAATGAATTGAATAGTGTCTCTCCTTAAATCTGTGGGTGGTTTTGAATTGGGCTCAGCCAGACTGCATTTACCCACAACAAAAAAAAAAACAGAATTCCACAGTGTTTATTTTTCAAATGCCTTTTCCACTCACGCTGGGTGTGCTGAATGATTTCTGAGAACTGCTTGTGAAACATAATAGCACAAGCCTGCACTGTGCCCGCTCATTCAAATGGTATGCATTGTGAAAATGTCCAGTGTTAACACCAATATAACTGAGCTCCATATCTCTCTGTATCTACAGAGTGTGTGCTCACATCAGCTGCCAGTAAATGTTGTAAAGAGATACAGTATGGATTTTATTTCGGCAGGAATGAATAGGTTCAGTGTGAGGAAGTGGCTCCTCACCTGAAGACATTCTGGTTTTATCCTATTTATTTATTTAAGAGCAAGTTGTGTTTTGTGTGTGTATTTAGTCACTCATTCACTTGCACATCTTTAACAGTTCTAAAGTTAACTTATCCGCCATCTCAACCTCAACAGCAAATTGTGTTCATGTGTTTAGTTGTTTCTTTGTTTCTATTGGCTGAGATCTAACGATGTGGCTAATTGAGGTTGTGGTTTCCAGATAGCATGTGAACACGTCAGAATGATAGGACATTTGTGTTAAAACTATAAAAATGTCTCTCAGCCTCAGGCAAACTGTGTAGAACAGCAGAAAATTAGCTCAGAGATTATTGAAAGTCAAGACAATCTTTGAAAAAATGGATTTTGCTACATTATTTGAGCGTTACATGTACATTTAGGGGAATTGTATAAGGGAAAGATTTGTTTTAGGAAATTTCTAAATGCTTTCAATATTATTCATTTCCATGTCGGCTCTATGCCCTTGTCCAAAACAAAGGATCCCAATTTCAAAGTCTCCAAAAAAGTGTTGTTTAAAAAAAAAAAAAACAGGCATTAATGGAAATTAACAGAAAATGTTCTAATTTAGTTTCTTGCAATAGCCTTCTGACTTTAAAGATGATTTCTCTCAAAAGTGTAATTCCTAAGAGATGTGTCCGGAGTTTGGGTCAACTCCGTCAGATTTGTTTCAAATCCTAAACGAATCAGGAATGAGCAGGGTCAACTATACAACAAGGACCCCTTATTCATGTAATTACACGTAGTGCAACAAGACCACTCAGTTTTCCACTGTTGATAGATTTAAACAAACAATGTTGGAATCACCATGGTCACAAC
The DNA here is from genome assembly GCF_013265735.2 of Oncorhynchus mykiss. Classification (NCBI taxonomy): domain Eukaryota; kingdom Metazoa; phylum Chordata; class Actinopteri; order Salmoniformes; family Salmonidae; genus Oncorhynchus; species Oncorhynchus mykiss. Next base: position 15,565,759 of record NC_048589.1, on the reverse strand, counting down.
AATTACCTATCAATTCCATCTGCATGATAGATAAAGATAGAATATGAATGGTGGTTCAAAGATATTGCATTTAATTAGGTTTCAGTCAAAGCTCCTGAGGAAAAAAAATGCTACTGTGTCTACCACTTGAACAAAAAACTAAAAAACTCCTTAAAACATCAACTCCATCAGATTTTTGTTTAAAGTCAACGCCATCAGAATGCTGAAAGATCTGAGAGTGGTTATTAGTATTGGGGATTTTCAAATGAATAATTTTCCATATTTTACAAATGTTTGTATTGAACTTTTATTTTTAAAGGAAAAAATATGTCTGTTTTGAATATCTATTGTCGTGGCTTGTGAACTCCGTCACTGATGGAGTCAATATTTTTTTGTCAGTAAAATATTATAATCACTATTCTGCAACATATGCTTACATTTTTGAAAGTATTTGCTGTACCAGACCTAAAGGATAATGTTGGCTTTATAAATGTTATTTTTTTCTAAATGTAGAAAAACATGCCTAAATGCTAACGGAATTTGCCCTGGAGCATTTAATAGTGCTTTAAAACAAAACAAAAAGAAGTTTGGAGATTTGTATTACATATTTCATTAACCTTGCTCGGCCCTATTGATTTAGGACCATGGAGAGTTCCTGCAAGTTGCAAAGACATCAGGAGCTGCCTCCACTATTCCGGCACCAGTTCAACTTCATCATTTCAATACCATCAAATCACCTATACAGTGATAACTTAAAGATACTAAAAAACAACTTAGTCTAATCAAGGTAAGCTGAATATCACGTTGCTGTCCATTGTACTGATTTATGTGTGTGTGTGTGTGTGTGTGTGTGTGTGTGTGTGTGTGTGTGTGTGTGTGTGTGTGTGTGTGTGTGTGTGTGTGCAGCGGCGTCATGCACATAGGGGGCACAGGGGCACAGGGGCAGGTGCCCCCTCAGATTTGTCCTGTTTTTGTTTCTCTGTAATATTATTAGCCACCTAACAATTCCCATCTCCAGGACCATTCACAGTTGAACTCACTCAGTTTAGCTCAACACTGATTGGCTTTTATTTATACTTTTTTTTATCAAGGGATGCCAAGTGCTTGCTGGCTTCCCTTGCTGTTGAATTCAATGCTACGGGCGGCAACAATGTCTACTACTCTTTTTGGGCTACACATACTGAGACAGATGGGTGGTGTTTTGCACTCTCGGATGCTTTCTTCGGTGAGATACATTCAACCACTTGCGATTTGAAGAACAATTATGAAACAGAGAGACGAAGGATAAATTATACATTATTTTATTTTTGTTAGCATTGTTGGGGACGCCTGGCTTCCCTTGACATCCATGATTACACACCACTGATTCTTGGTTGAGTTTAGCCCTTTCAAATCAAATCAAATCAAATGTATTTATGTAGCCCTTCTTAGATCAGCTGATATCTCAAAGTGCTGTACAGAAACTCAGCCTAAAACCCCAAACAGCAAGCAATGCAGGTGTAGAAGCATGGGGGCTAGGAAAAACTCCCTAGAAAGGCCAAAATCTAGGAAGAAACCTGCATTAAAAGTGTTCTTATAAAAATAGTAATTTTAAGAAATGTAATTGACAGGAAGAAACACCCCAGATGCATCATCACTTTCCATCATCATATCTCTTCTATGTCGACTATGTAGATGATCACTCGTACAGTGTGTTACTGCTTCTTGATGTTGTGTTGCTGTAGTCCCCCTGTGTTCATCCTGTATTCTACCTGTGGACTGTAGAACCAGTGATGAGGAGGATGCCTTCCATCCACTCACAGAGACACTGGGACAGGTTGACCCTGTCGACCCCTGGCATCCTGCATTTGATCAGCCACTTCTCCTGGAGACAGAGAGCCCCCCCTCCACTTCATGTGGTGTCACCTGTCCTGATGAGCTTCCTCTGACCCCCCCCCCCCCCCCCTCACACACACACACACACACACGCACATGCACACACTTTAACAGAAAGACACCCTGTGCATCTGTCTGTACCCATGAGCACAATGATGGCGAGCTCATCCGTCACCCAGGTGTCAAGCTGAATGTGCTCCGCCGCTAATTTCTCCCCTCATCCTTGTTTCTACATCAAATTGAGGCCACTGTCTGCCTGTCATCGGAAACTCATTTGCATTTTCTCATTAGCCAGCCACCTTTTATCATTCAAATGTGTACAATATCGCTCTTTCCATGCACATCGCCCCAAACAATAAAGAAAGGCTAGGGGTGGCGGGCAAGCGCTAAACATCCACTTCATAGGCCACCTGAAGATGCAGCAGGATCCTACCCCAAAATATTTTTTCTCTGTGTTCCGTGTACACTACATTTACAAATAAAATAAAATTGTAAACAGGTGTAGTAGACCTTACAGTGAAATATTTACTTACAAGTCCTTAACAACAAGTAAAAAATATAACAAAAAGTAACACAATAAAATAACAATATCAAGGCTATATGCAGGGGGTACCGGTACCGAGTCAATGTGCGGGGGTACAGGTTATTTTTTACATGTGGGTAAGGGTAAAGTGACTAGATAATAAACAGCGAGTAGCAGCAGTGTACAAACAGAGAGGGGATGGGGGAGTCAATGTAAATAGTCCAAGTGGCCATTTGATCAATTGTTCAGCAGTCTTATGGCTTGGGGGTAGAAGCTGTTAAGGAGCCTTGGGTGACTGGAGTCTTTGACAATTTGTTGGGCCTTCCTCTGACACCGCCTAGTAAATAGGTCCTGGATGTCAGGAATCTTGGCCCCAGTGATGTACTGGGCCATACGCATTACTCTCTGTAGCGCCATGCTGAGCAGTTGCGTCATATGCCGAGCAGTTGCCATACAAGGCGGTGATGCAAACGGTCCAGATGCTCTCAACCGTGCAGCGGTATGACTTTTTTAGGATCTGGGGATCCATGCCAAATCTTTTCAGTCTCCCGAGGGGGAAAAGGTGTTGTCGTGCCCTCTTCATGACTGTCTTGGTGTGTTTGGACCATGATAGTTGGTGATGTGGAGACCAAGGATCTTGGAACTCTCGACCCGCTCCACTACACCCCCATCAATGTGAATGGGGGTGAGATCGGCCCTGTTTTTCCTGTAGTTTACAATCAGCTCCTCAGTCTTGCTCATGTTGAGGGAGAGATTGTTGTCCTGGCACCACACTGCCAGCTCTCTGACATCCTCCCTATAGGGTGTCTCATCGTTGTCGGTGATCACTGTTGTGTCGTCAAAAAACGTAATGATGGTGTTGGAGTCGTGCTTGGTCACGCAGTCGTGGGTGAACAGGGATTACAGGAGGGGACTAAGCATGCATCCCTGAGGGGCCCCAGTGTTGAGGATCAGTGTGGCAGATGTGTTATTGCCTACCCTTACCACCTGGGGGAAGCCCGTCAGGAAGTTCAGGATCCAGTTGCAGAGGAAGGTGTTAAGTCCCAGGGTCCTTAGTTTACTGATGAGCTTTGTGAGCACTATGGTGTTGAACGCTGAGCTGTAGTCAATGAATAGCATTCTCACATAGGTGTTCCTTTTGTCCAGGTGGGAAAGGGCAGTGTGGAGTGTGATTGAGATTGCGTCATCTGTGGATCTGTTGTGGTGGTATGAGAATTGAAGTGGGTCTAGGGTTTCCGTGATGATGGTCTTGTTGTGAGCCATGACCAGCCTTTCAAAGCACTTCATGGTTACCGACGAGAGTGCTATGGGGCGGTATCCATTTAGGCAGGTTACCTTCGCTTTCTTGGGCACAGGGACTATGGTGGTCTTCTTGAAACATGTAGATATTACAGACTCGGTCAGGGAGAGGTTGAAAATGTCAGTGAAGACACTTGCCAGTTGGTCTGCGCGTGCTCTGTGTACACATCCTGGTAATCCGTCTGGCCCCACGGCCTTGTGAATGTTGATCTGATTAAAGGTCTTGCTCACATCGGCTACGGAGAGTGTGATCACACAATCGTTCGGAACAGCTGGTGCTCTCATTCATGCTTCAGTGTCGCTTCCCGCAAAGCGAGCATAAAAGGCATTCAGCTCATCTGGTAGGCTCGCGTCACTGGGCAGCTCGCGGCTGGGTCTCCCTTTGTAGTTTGCAATCCCTGCCACATTCGAACGAGCATCAGAGCCGGTGTAGTAGGATTCAATCTTAGTTCTGTATTGACGCTTTACCTGTTTGATGGTTCGTCTGAGGGCATAGCGGGATTAGTGAAAAGAGCACTTAGTACTTAAAACTTGTAGTATGTCCAACAAGAACAGGCCTACTTGTTTGATATTGTTTGGCAATGCTTTGGTAGAAGAATATCGATTATCTTTTTAGGATTTATTTGTGTGGTAGCCTTTTTCCTCTGCAGAGACAGCTACAAATATTCTGCATTGTCTACCACTTGACCATGATTTAAAAAGTTCTGCCACTTTTTTTACATGTTCAGTGAGACTATGAATGTCAAATAAGCATGGTTAATGGAATCAGAATATTTCCAATAAACATAGCTCTCTGCTTCATAAAGGGAAGGGAAAGGGGATACCAAGTCAGTTGCACAACTGAACGCATTCAACCAAAATGTGTCTTCCACATTTAAACCATCCCCTCTGAATCAGAGAGGTGCGGGGGGATGGTTTAATCGACGTCCACGTTTTCGGTGCCCGAGGAAGAATTGTTGTGGGGGTTTACTGTATTGCTTAAGAGCAGAACAGACGATTTTTCCATCTAGCCGGCTTGGGGATTTGAACAAGCAACCTTCGGTTACTGTCCCAAAAGTTACTGCACTTCAACTCAGTATATGGAAGGTGTTCCTTGGTATACTCAGTGTACATGTGTGTTTAATAATGGTCAGCACAACCTGTATTTAATCTAAACAAAATCATTTTCCAAACATTGAATATGACAGTAAAAAATTAAGACTAAATCAGAAACTTTATTAATCATTTCGCTAGTCTAAAAAAGCAGTACTATTTTCTAGTCTAAGGGCTGGATTCAATCCGTATCACCGAATTATTGCAGAAGACAGTGCATGGCAGAGCAAAAGCCAACCCATGAGGTTGAAGGAATTGTCCGTAGGGTCCCCAAGACCACAGTGGCCTCCATCATCCTGATGGAACGGAATAAGTTTGAAACCACAAAGACTCTTCCTAGAGCTGGCCGCCCGGCCAAATAGAGCAATCGGTTGAGAAGGTCAATTGTTTACAGACAGATTATTTCACTTATAATTAACTGTATCACAATTCCAGTGGGTCAGAAGTTTGCATACACTAAGTTGACTGTGCATTTAAACAGCTTGGAAAATTCCAGAAAATGATGTCATGGCTTTAGAAGCTACTGATTTGAGTCAATTGGAGGTGTATCTGTCAAATAATTTCAAGGCCTACCTTCAAACTCAGTGCCTCTTTGCTTGACATCATGGGAAAATCAAAAGAAATCAGCCAAGACCGCAGAAAACAATTGTAGACCTCCACAAGTCTGGTTCATCATTGGGAGCAATTTACAAATGCCTGAAGGTACCACGTTCACCTGTACAAACAATAGTATGGAAATATAAACACCATGGGACCATGCAGCATTCATACCACTCAGGAAGGAGACGCGTTCTGTCTCCTAGAGATAAACGTACTTTGGTGCGAAAAGTGCAACTCAATCCCAGAACAATAGCAAAGGACCTTGTGAAGATGCTGGAGGAAACAGGTACAAACGTATATATATCCACAGTAAAACGAGTCCTATATCGACATAACCTGAAAGGCTTCTCAGCTAGGAAGAAGACACTGCTCCAAAACAGCCATAAAAAAACAGCACATGGGGACAAAGATCATACTTTTTGGAAAAATGTCCTCTGGTCTGATGAAACAAAAATAGAACTGTTTGGCCATAATGACCATTGTTATGTTTGGAGGAAAAAGGGGGAGGCTTGCACGCCAAAGGACACCATCCCAACCGTGAAGCAAGGGGGTGGCAGCATCATGTTGTGGTGGTGCTTTGCTGCAGGAGCCACTGGTGCACTTCACAAAATAGATGGCATCATGAGGACGGAAAATTATGTGGATATATTGAAGCAGGAAGTTAAAGCTTGTTCGCAAATGGGTCTTCCAAATGGACGACCAAGCATACTTCCAAAGTTGTGGCAAAATGGCTTAAGGACAACAAAGTCAAGGTATTGCAGTGGCCATCACAAAGCCCTGACCTCAATCCCATAGAAGATTTGTGGGCAGAACTGAAAAAGCGTGTGCGAGCAAGGTCTACAAACCTGACTCAGTTACAACAGCTCTGTCTAGAGGAATGGGCCAAAATTCACCCGACTTATTGTGGAATGCTTGTGGAAGGTTTCCTGAAACGTTTGACCCTTGTTAAACAATTTAAAGGCAATGCTTCCATATACTAGTTCAGTGTAAGTAAACTTCTGACCCACTGGGAATGTGATGAAAGAAATTTAAGCTGAAATATATAATTCTCTCTACTATTATTCTGGCATTTCACATTCTTAAAATAAAGTGGTGATCCGAACTGACCTAAGACAGGGAATTTTTACTAGGATTAATTAAATGTCAGGAATTGTGAGAAACTGAGTTTAAATATAAGGTGTATGTGGACACCTGCTCGTCGAACATCTCATTCCAAAATCATGGGCATTAATATGGAGTTGGTCTCCCCTTTTGCCTGTTTAACAGCCTCCTCTCTTCTGGGAAATCTTTCCACTGGATGTTGGAACATTGCTGCGGGGACTTGTTTCCATTCAACCACAAGACAATTAATGAGGTCGGGCACTGATATTGGGCAATTAGGCCTGGCTCGCAGTCGGCGTTCCAATTCATCCCAAAGGTTTTTGATGGGGTTGAGGTCAGGGTTCTGTGCAGTCCAGTCAAGTTCTTGCATACCGATCTGGACAAACCATTTCTGTATGGACCTCACTTTGTGCACAGGGGCATTGTCATGCTAAAATAGGAAAGGACCTTCCCCAAACTGTTGCCACAAAGTTGGAAGTAGAAAACCGTATAGAATGTCATTGCATGCTGTAGGTTTAAGATTTTCCTTCACTGGAGCTAAGGGGCCTAGCCTGAACCACGAAAAGCAGCCCCATACCATTATTCACCATCCACCAAACTTCACAGTTAGCACTGTGCATCCGCCAAAGCCAGATTCGTCCGTTGGACTGTCAGATCGTGAAGCGTGATTCATCACTCCAGAGAGCACGTTTCTACTGCTCCAGAGTCCAAAGGCGGTGAGCTTTACACAACTCCAGCTGGCACTTGTCATTGCGCATGCTGATCTTAGGCTTGTGTGCGGCTGCTAAGCCATGGAAACCCATTTTATTAAGCTCCAGACAAACAGTTGGAAAGGTGGCATGCTATGACGGTGCCACGTTAATTGTCACTGAGCTCTTCAGTAAGGCCATTCTACTGCCAATGTTTGTCTGTGGAGATTGCATACTTTTGTATACAGTACATAGTGTATTTCAGTTGACTAGTTATTTATCAATTCATTACATTACTTTGAGCCTGGTCCAGTATCTTGTTGGGTACTTTGTACATTTTGTAAATACCTGCACCGGCTCCAAGAGTCTTAATATAAATAACATGCACTGGATATTCTGCTTCCTGCCTCTCCTTGCTCACCAACACCAGCCAGACAGCTCAAACCATCCAGGGCAACTAAGGGGCATACCATCAACCCCTTCAAAGCGACACACACTCAACCACCTCCATGTCTACTAGTATGGACTTGCTGTAGACGCTACATTGCTGGCAGTCTGTCATAGCTCTGTATGTCCACATTATGCACTCCAAATCGCCTCCCCAAGCAACATGAGTGATATCAGCCTGTTCTGGAGTCCCCTCTGTGGACAAGCTATTGACGGATGCCTAGGTGGAAATCGCAAATACTCTAAAACTGAGTCAGAGACGCTGTGCTGCTCTGGAGAGGGACTGAAGGGGACTTAAAAGCTTCAGCTTCAAACTAAGGGGAGGATGAGACGGGATGGGATAGGTGTGTGACAGGGGAGATATCCCCCCCAACGTCTTTTCAGAATAAATATATTTTTAATTTGGGCTCTTTTATTAACCAGCAAAATCACTTCAAAATGAATAGCAGATTATTACGTCTTCTAGTGGCTCTTACTGTGCTTTATCATGAGTTTGCATCAGTGAGCAATTCATCTCCAGCCAATCTTCACTCTGAATGTGTTTTATATGAGGCCCCATTTATCATGGGCTGTCATCTCTTAACTGTATCATTATTCAGTGTAGAGTTATAAATTGGAATCATGAAAAAAATGCATATAATCTGATGCAATAACTGCTCCTCCTTTATTGGCTTGTGAAAAGAAAATAGTAAATACAATTGTCTGTCAAGATTCTGGAAGATAGTCGGCTCTTCCTGGACTGAAATGAAATTAGGTCTGCAGAGAAGCAGGATCAATGTCAGCAGATTTGTTCAACGTTCACCGTGGAGGGGAATGGGTTGAACAGATGAATGGCAGAGTCAAGGGAGACTGATATCTCTAAACCTCAAAGAAATCCCTTGCTTAGATGTCAATATTTCTTCATATAAAGAGTCAAATCCATCAGAGGTATCTTTTCAACTTCTAGAGACTGTTTCTTCACACTTTCACAATTGGGTGACATGTAGTGTGAACTCAATTAGATGTGTGGTTCTGTTTTCTTGCCGGGTCTCTGCTGTAGTTATTGATGTCGTTTCACCTCAAAGAAATGATAGATTTGAAGTTGGAATACAGTGAATAGGGATAAACAATATGGGGTTAACCATTCCATAACCTGAATGTTCAACAGAGAGAAAGAGGATCATAGACCTCTACTAAGTCAGTTTGGAAGATGCACTTCCTTAAGGTTTTTTGAAGTCTTTCATCAATGATTGGAAAAGGTTCGTCTTACAACAATGAACAGATTTATTAAAATGCTACATAATACGTAAAGCTGCTTTGTATTTTAAATATACTCAATGAAAGTCATCAAATGTGGCCTTATTCCGCCCTGGTCGGGCATGTCATGCACAATAGATGGGTCTACACATGTTAAAACCTCAACTTACACCAGCTTTACACCAGTGTGCCTACTTTCATAACCTCGATAGATTCATCACCAAGGCCAGTAGAGTATCATCTCAACATAATAGATACAGTATATACAATTTATGTCTCTGACCGGCCCTACAAACAATGTCTACATTTTGTAAGCTACACTCCTCTCTTCCTCCTCTCTCCTTTCATCCCATATGCCTGTTAGAGCAGTGCTGCCCAGGCTCTGAGATTGCTGGGTAAAGACTATAACCCTCTGGTGCAACATGAAACTCATGACGACTCCCTTTTTAATAACTCCTGTGGTTCTACATATGTTCTGATGTCTGTATTTGAGTATTTCATAGTATCTGTTTGAATAAAACACTTTAAAAGGCTATACACATTCAGAATTAAGCCCGGAAGGATACAGGAGGTGCAGATGAAGCAATGTAGACTAGGAGGGGCAAAGTATATCGTTTTGACTACTCAGACTATTCAGGGATAACCAATTCCTCATTTTTCTGGTCTATGCTGCCATCTACTGGATTGGGAAGAGAGTGGAGTACATCAGTGGTGCCCCAAATCCTGTGTGGGATTGTTTTCAAAACCAACAACTGATATATGTTTAATTGAAATGTTCATGATATTGATTATTGCAGTTGATTTTTGGGTCAGAATTAATGTGTTTATTTTTTGCTTTAATGCAGATATTTATCATTTACTTAGCAGGGGCAATGTCCGTTGCACTTCAGGGGAAGTGAAGTAAGTATAGGTTGATATTGGGTGCGTTCCTCTGCACAGACGTTGCTGACGCCTGCCAGATCTTAACGCCTGTGTTTTACTTATCAGCAAACCACATCATGTGTTATAGCAGTCTGTCAGTCGATAACACAGTCGATGACGTGTCAACACAACCATTGGTTAATGCATGCAAAGTCAGCAGGGGAATGCAACCATTGTCTTATTCCACCCTACACCAGGAAATAAGTAATGTACATGGTGTCATGGGGCTTCCTGTATGTAAATAGATCTTAGAGAGGGAAGTTCCACTCCAGACCAGACGGTGGTGCATTTGCACTTGGTAGAAATTTAACCAGGGCCTCTTTACAAGAACTTCATCCTGATCGTAGTATTGTGAACGTCTTGGTTAAATATTTTTTCTTATCGATCATCAACCAGTTGATGAGTATAAGTTAACAATGGTCCTTTTGCTGTGGATTGGGTCATACGAAGGGGGATTACAATGTTTTCTGTGATCTATGATAGTAGTCTATGAGCATTACAGCATTATAGCATTATCACTTTAGACCTGTCTACGCATTATCACCTTAGACCTTTATATACATTATTTGTCATCTAGACATGAATTGTCCTTGTATGTGTTCTTCTGTCACACAATGCTTTGTCTTACTGTAACTTTATTCCTTCTCATTCAAAATCATTACGACGTTCATAATATCATCCTATGTTATATAGAAACAAATGTTTGATACTAAAGTTGCAATGTGTTCAGTGATTACTGGTTCATCAAGCACAAAGATTATATAATAACAAAGTTGTCAGTGTTACGTGGCAAAAGACAAGTGGAGTCATAAGAGATTGTTCAAGTCCAAGTCTGTCTGAAAAATTCCACTGTTTGTGTGTTGGCCAGAATTCTATTTATTCACCCCTATAGGCCCTTATTTCCACCTGCATGTTCAGGGTGTTTATATGTAAACTACTATGGGGGGGGGGGTTCACCCCAGGGCCTATTTACTGTTAAGGAGCAAGGCTCGGTCATGCTCTCTCCCTCGCTCTCTCTCTAACACACACAAACATGCATGCAAGCACATACGCACATTCTCTCTCTCTCTCTCTCTCTCTGTGTGGTGTGAAGCGATAACTGGTGCTGGAATTCTCCGACAAATGAAAACAAACTGTTCTTTATGGCCTTTTGGCACAATTTTAATTCAGTGGTTTCAGCACTCTTCAAACAGTTCTTCAGTAGAAGCATTTCATTTGAATTGTAGAATGAGGACACAAGATCATGAGAGGATACAATTAAAATCGTCCAAAAGAAAAGTTTGATGAAGTCAAGCTATGGGTATGCAGTGATGCAGGATATAAAATAGGCCTCTTGTATACTCTAGTTATATCACTGTCCTCCATGACTTTGTTGTTTTCCTTGTCGCTCTGTTTCCAATTACACTAAGACATGAGGAGGCCGATAAGGCTTTATGAGCTTGTGTTGGAAGTTCTCTGGTTGTACTGTTGAGCAGTGGTGTAAAGTATTTAAGTAAAAATACTTTAAAGTACTACTAAAGTTGTTTTTGGGGTTACCTGTACTTTACTCTACCATTTATATTTTTCATGACTTTTACTTCACTACATTCCTAAAGCAAATAATGTACCTTTTACTACATGCATTTTCCCTGACACCCAAAAGTACTTGTTACATTTCGAATGCTTAGCAGGACAGGAAAAGGGTCCAATTCACTCACTTCTCAAGAGAACATCCCTGGTCATCCCTACTGCCTCTGCTCTGATGGACTCACTAAACACAAATGCTTTGTTTGTAAATTATGTCTGAGAGTTGGAGTGTGCCTCTGGCTATCTTTAAAAAAAAGTGATCTGGTTTGCTTAATATAAGGTATTGAAATGATTTATATTTTTTTACTTTTGATACTTAAGTATACATTAGCAATTACATGTACTTTTGATACATAAGTATATTTGAAACCAAATACTTTTAGACTTTTACTCAAGTAGTATTTTACTGGGTGACTTTCACTTTTACTTGAGTCATTTTCTATTAAGGTATCTTTACTTTTACTCAAGTGTTACAATTGGGTACTTTTTCTACCACTGCTGCTGAGCTATCTCATAAACACTAATGACTGTAGTAATGGGGCTCTCCTCCCTGGTCAGTCCGCTGAAGGCTAGTGGCTCTGTCTGGAGTAAATAGAAGAGAAGTAGGATCATCCTTTTTGCTGAAAGGAGACATATTTAGCAGTGTGAAAGAATAAAATACGCTGTAGACGCTTCTCAGATTTGATATATTTCACTTCAGAAGCAGCAATCCAAATCAGACTTAGTAGATGAAATGCCAAGCTCAAGCTCAGTTCGTCTCCGTCTTGACTGAGATGCCAGGTGACCTCTGAACGACGCGTTCCTATTCACCCGTGGCCTGCGCCTCGTTAGAGGGCCTGATTCTGCAATCGTGTCATCACTTCGCACCGCCTTATCGACAGCATCTCAGCTATCTACATTCTCCCTGAGAACTCAATATGACCCAGAGTGCAGTGGAGGGGGATGGGGGATGTCTGTATGTTTGCAAAGGTGCAGAGACGAGACTTAAAGGCACAGTTCAAAGGGATTGGGCTATTGCCGCTCATCCCACCTTCGCTGTCCTGGGCCCAGTAAAGGCTTTAAGCCACTGGGTTTAAGATGTTGCACCTCTGTAAAGTTCTACCACAGAGTAGTTTCAAAGCACCACATCCATGAACAAAACATGAATGAAGTTGGCCCATTTGAAATGGCAATCCAATTGAAAAAAAAAATGTTTTACACATTTCTACATTGTTAAATTGTATTTTTTTTCTTCAAGACATCTTTAAAAAATGACTTTGCTGTGCGCGAGCAGAAAAAAAAAACTGTTTAAACCAGCCAGTCAAATGTGTCCTCCAGGATTTGCTTGTGCTTGCTTTGGCTTAAGTTCAGAAAAACAACGAGGGGGGAAAACATCTACTGATAGAATTAATCATCGGAAGACAAGGAGACAGTGACAAATCCATTTCTACTTTTAACTCAAACATTTAAACTCTAGAATGCTAATAACGTCACGCTTGATTTAGGCTGGCTTCTTCTAAAGAAAGTGTATCACTTTCAACCTGTTCCTCCAGTTCTGAAGAGTCATACAGTACCACTGAGGAATAGCCTACAACTGAAATACAACTCAAGCAGCCAACACACAAAAACCAAGAATAATGAGCTAATTGTGCAAAAATAATCACATTTTAAAACTAAAAATGATATGTATATTTTTTAATTGTATTCCGGTCATTCCTTTTTTATGATTTAAAATGGATATTATTGAGTTTTCTAATTGAATTCTCATGCCGATATTTTGATATGCTGGTAGAGATCTAAATCATTGAACGGTAGCTTATAGGCACTGTTAATAATTTTCACTATACATGCATCCCAGTAGAAAGAGGAAGGGCCACAATCTGGCCTCCCATCCTGACTTCTCTGGAAACTCAATGGCAATGAGACCACGATTTGTTTAGATTGTTAATCAAGGCCCATTATCACTTTGATCTGGAGATGTAAATTCTATGTTTGGGAAGGGCCTGGCTACATGGTGGGAGAGCAACAGGATACACAGAACAGAATAGCACAGCACAGGAGGCCTGCTAGTCTCTGCTTGGCTCTGAGGTTGTGGGCCCGTCTCCATGGGGAATTGGTGGTCTATTTGGGTCTGGAATCCATTCAAGCCTCCCTGGCGGGGCTCCCCGAATGTTCCTCTCTGAAACCAGGCATTCTTCCGTGTTATTGATATTAAAGCAATGCTGCTGACGGAGCACAGCTTAACCTGGCTCTTACCATTATCAGGCAAATCGATCATTTCCATACTGACAATTTCTCAGAGCACAAGAGACCTCAAGTCATCCTCCTCGGGAGGGTATATCTTCTCAAGTGGTCGGGTTTGACGATGCACATCTTCATACGCAACACTTAGAGGTTATGTTTACACACTGATGTCACTGCTGGCAAGTTCAAAATACACCCCACTGAATCCAAGTACTGTGTTTCAAAATAGTCAAATGAAAGGATGCAATCATCTTCATCACCACCCTAACAATTTTCAGCTTTATCTTCTTCATTATTGCAACAAAGAGAACAGCTTTCCTCTTCAGCCCTCAAGTTGCTCTTATAGCACCCAGTCTTGTGTGATGATGACTCGGTGCTCTACTTCATTCAGAAGTCCTTGCTGTTTCATCGAGTGAGGGTAGCTCTGGAACCGTGTCCCTACATCTACTGCCAAGGAAAGATTCTCCTTCTCTCGATTTGGTGTAGTCATTTTCTCTCCCTGTTGGGCAGAAGGTCTGGGACCGGTTCCTCTTCAAGGAGAGACACTCAGACTTCCATTTCTCTGGATGTTTTTGAGATGTAGTGTAAGGTTATGCTCTGCAGCATATGGAGACACTTTGAATCTTCCATGAAAGCCTCTCCTTTGAGGTAATTGCACAATGATTCCGAGAGGGACGCTTTGATTTAGCAACAGCATTGTTGACATCAAGTTTCCAACCATTCACGTCTCTATTGGCAGCACTGCCTTGATAGGAAGAAAGTAAGTCCAACGCAAAGGTGTTTGCCATATAGCTGAACGGCATAAAATGATCCTTAATTGATCCCTCTAAACAAACTGTCTGTGAGATAATGACAGGGTAGCATTATTGAGGTGGGGGGCGAGGATAATTTCCCTTTGTTGCAAATTTCTGCTTAAGGTGTGAACCTCATCTAATTATATCAGATTAACGTAATCTCTCCTTGACTTTTCATAGCACTGTGAGCTCTCTCACATGCTTGTATGCGCAAAGAGACACCTTTGACCAACCCTGTAATTACCACTATCACTATTAAGACACTGACTTTTATATGGGGAAAAGATGGTTTCATCAACATTGCATATTGACATTTAGCAATCTCTGATGTTGTTCTCTATACAAAAATGGTTCAACTAAAGCCTCATATCTGAGGCCTCTACACCCCAAACCTGCCACAAAGTAATTCTAAAATGAACATGAATGGAGTAATAATTGACATATAACATTCCCATGTCAGTGTCATCATAAACTGTTCCTCTCTGTCAGTCAATGTCTTATTGTCTTTCAGGATGGCGCATGGTAAACTCAACGGGGACATGACTAGGACATTCCTCTGCTAAAAACCTCAGTCACCTTTATTTACAGTGCCTTCTGACAGTATTCACACATTTTGCTGTGTTACAGCCTGAATTGGATTCAATTTAGATTTTTGTGTTACTCTCAGTACCACTCATCATTTATTCAAGCATGGTGGTGGCTGCAATATGTTATGGTTATGCTTGTCATTGACAAGGACTAAGGAGTTTTTTAGGATAAAAAGAAACGGAATAGAGCTAAGCACAGGCAAAATCCTAGAGGAAAACCTGGTTCAGTCTGCTTTCCAACATACACTGGGAGACCAATTCACCATTCAGCAGGACAGTAACCTGAAACACAAGACAAATATACACTGGAGTTGCTTACCAAGAAGACAGCGAATGTTCCTGAGTGGCCTAGTTACAGTTTTGACTTAAATCAGCTTGAAAATCTATGGCAAGACATGAAAATGGCTGTCTAGCAAAGATCAACAACAAACTTGACAGAGCTTGAAGAATTGTTAAAATAATCATGTGCAAATATTGTACAATCCATGTGTGCAAATCTCTTAGAGACTCACCCAGAAAGACTCACAGCTGTAATTGCTGGCAAAGGTGATTCTAACATGTGTTGACTAAGGGATGTGAATTTTTATGTAAATGAGATATTTCGGTGTTTCATTTTCAATACATTTGCTAAAATGTCTAAAAACATGTTTTCACTTTGTCAATATGGGGTATTGTGTGTAGATGGGTGAGAATTGTTTTTATTTGATCCATTTTGAATTCAGGCTGTAACACAACAAATTGTGTAACAAGTCAAGGGGTATGAATACTTTCTGAGGTGCTGCATATTCTGATCATTACCCATTTCATTACACAGCACAAAATGAAACAGATTCAAATGATTATCTTTAATGTAGATTATTTTGTCAAAGAATGCATCTTGTCCGCTGCACCCCACGGTCAGTAAGTGAGAATACAGAGTGCAGCTAATCTGCGACTACACCACCTATAGGTTTTGTAACTGAATCACACAGAGCTCTCAGCTTTGTCCAGTGTCCAGGCATATAAAGACTTTTCAGGAACAACAAGCACAACAGGCTCCTGGTACAGCAGTTGAAGGTTAGGATGTGTTTGGGGAAGGTGTGCAAACCTAGAGAACTTCTTGTTAGACAGGTTGTCATGTGCTTTCAGCTACAGCTACACTCCTCTCCTGTCGTATCTGTTCTATCCCGAAGCATTCACTTAAACAGCCAACAGGGGCATCATGGCAGTTCGTTTGTTTCTCATTTCAAACATTCAAAAATGTCCCACCGGTTTTCTCTTATTGCCCTGTCCATCTATTAGGACATGCTGTATATGCTCTGCTTTTGGACATTTCACAATGAGGTAAACTGAACAGCCTCTCACTGCTGATGGGGTAAAGTGGGTGTGTGTGGCTGTATGTTTAGAAGGGGATTTCTAATCACATTGCACTGTGCAGGGGCTAACTCAATGCAGGGCCCAACTCAATTATAGCACATACAGATTATCTTAATTTGATCACTCTGTTGTCACTGAATGTCCCTGAGCTGCAGGGAATGCAGATGAGCTTTGGGATTTACAAATATTCACTGAAAACCTGCTGTAACGATTCTCCTCCTCTTCTGAAGGGGAGTAGGAAATATCGGACCAATGCGCATCGTGGTAAGTGTCCATGTTGTTTATTATAACCGGAACACTGAAACAAAAACAAAAGTAGAACAAAACGCAACAGTTCTGTCAGGTACTCATACAAAACAGAAAACAATCAACCACAACTAAAAAATGGGAAAACAGGCTACCTAAGTATGGTTCTCAATCAGAGACAACGATTGCCAGCTGCCTCTGATTGGGAACCATACCAGGCCAAACACATAGAGATAGAAAACATAGAACACAAAACATAGAATGCCCACCCCAACTCATGCCCTGACCAAACTAAAATGGAGACATAAAAAAGGAACTAAGGTCAGGACGTGACACCTGCTCTAACACATGTTTATATTGGTATTGCACATTCCATGGAGCCTAAATTTGACCAGTTTACATCCTAACCACCGATCAAGCAACATTATGGACTAAACATTCATATCCTGTTGCTGCAGGATTATTTTGATGTGATAATACGTGTCAAATTAAGATCCTCTATCTGTAATTCTAAAGTAGTGATTTCTGCAGTATGCACCCTCCATCTACTTGTGTGTTTGGGGGTGTGTGTGTGTGTGTATGTTTGTGTTTTTTCTTGGCCAGCAAGTCCAGGCTTGGATGCAGTCCTGCCTGTCCCTATTCTATGCAAACATGTCAGGCATTTCTCCACTTGTATGAGTGAGCTACGGTCCCCCATTTTGGCAGGTTTAAAAGAAGACTTAAGAAATCATGTGTGCACTGTATTTCAAATGCTATGAAATGAAATCTCATTTGGATTCTGCAATTGTTCAAGTGTTACTTAAGTTTAAGTGTTAAAGTAAGTGTTATTCAAGAGTTATTTTCTAGAATGCAAAGTACTTTTTTAATGAGTAGTACATTCTAAATACTCTAAACTGACTGTAAGTAAGATTCAGCTGGTTCCACATTCAATTCTGATTTGAATACCCAGGGCTAGGATTACTGAACATAGTTGAGGTTCAAATTCATGTTGATTCTGCATTTATGTGACACTACACTTTGTGAATGTGGGATGTCTAGTTGATTAATCCATGTGTGTCTGGACAAACAGGTCTCCTTTGTACAGACACTGGACTTAACTTATGCAGCTTTCAACAAATCACTGAAATGACAGACGACTACCAGTATGAATACATATGCATTTCAGGAAGTCAGTGGCTCTCTTATGAGAAACGTGGAAGTGAGGCGCTGGCGGGAATACTTTGAGAACACCCAAAACAAACCCACTTTTAGCCCCAACTGGCATCCACGCCATGTTAGAAATAAGGGAACGTATTTATGGGTGTCTGGCAGTGGTTCACTGAGGTCCACACAGATACAACAAGGCTGCCTGGATGCCAGTGCCTTGCCTCCTGATCACCTTAGATTTCACATCCACCCACAGCAACTAAGTGCTGGATTCAATCTGTATCGCTGAAGTATCGTGAACGATCTGCGTGAAAATGTAAAGGTCATTTACGATTGAGCCGACATATGCAGCATTTAATGTGAACACAGTCTCCACAAACGTGGGAACATTGCCTTTAAATTTCAATCGAGCTATAATGTGTATCTTCCGTGATATTGGGCGATACGGATTGAATCCAGCCCTAAAGCCTGCACGGGAGACGATTAGTCCTCATCTTGAGCCACCAATTTAAAGGTGACTCTCCGGGGTTCAGACCACTCTTGTGTCCATGATCACCAGATCAAAAGGGCTTGTGTTTTTCTGCTTTCTACTTTAAAATAAATAAAATCCAATGATGTGAAACTAATTACAGATAAGTGAAATGCTGTTGCATTCAGTGGTATAAGTACATGATAACAATATTCAAAAATGAATCATACATAAATGATTTGGTCAGATGTAATTTACTGTAATTACTCTTCTCCTCTTCATCTCCAGAGTAAACAAGAATGATAAAGTCACCTACAGAAACTTAAACCACACTTAAACCAAACCTGAAGTTTTATGCAACTGTTTTCATTTTGGAGTGCATGATATAACAACTCAAAGATGCTGAACCTACATTGCTAAAAATCTATATTTTTACCATCCCTACAGATATCAATCCTATTGTTAAAGTTGTTACAGACGAAGGTCAACACATGGAACAAAAGTGGTTCGCTTTTTCCGTCCCTAATATAACAAAATCAAGATGGCTATACCAAACATAAGTCTTTAAAACACATACACACATGAGCACACACACAGTATAGAGACAATGTTCTGCTCTGTTGTGACATCAAAACTCACTCTGTCTTTTGGATTCCAATGTCAGGACTTCACTATTATGCTGCTGGTAACACTGACAGATTTTGAGCTTGGCTTTTGGAGGAAGACACACGGTTCTCATAAACCCATTAATCTTGAAAGGAGCAACTGTCAGAAAACATACACTACCCCTATCCCTGACATAGAAAAGGTCTGTCCAAGGCCTTGATTTCTGGTTTGCCGGAAAATGATATCACACTGCCTCTCGATAGCAGGCCTTGAATATCCCAGAGCACACTTTTCTGGGCTGGCCCTGCCATGGCATTCTTGTATGAACAAGGACAGCACACACTAACCCTAACAGAGGTGAAAAAGCAACACTACATATACACATATTCTGAACTCAGACATCTGAGGAGTACAGCTCAATGGGGATTCTCCATGCTCTGAGTTGCTCTCAAAAAGCACAACCCATGGTTGTTGCAGGTTATAAAATAGGTGGGCATGACTTCAAAGCTTCTGTCCCTTCAAGCCTGTGCTGTGTAAAATGATACTAGAAAATACTTGACATGAAAACATCAGAGGAAAAGTGCAATGAATTAAAAATAAAATGTTGTTACTATTCAACTCTGGGGTCAATAATATTTGTCCTTATCAAATATTTCAATACTACAAATCACATTTTATTGTCAAATGATTCATAACGAAAAGATGTAGAAAAGGTGTAGAGAAACTTACCCACAATGCAGAGGGAAAAAAGTACATAATGAGTAATGATAACTTGGCTATATACACGGGGTACTTACAGGTACAGAGTCGATGTGCAGGGGTACGAGGTAAATTACTTCGATACAGTGCATTCGGGAAGTTATCAGACCCCTTCCCTTTTACACATTTTGTTACGTTACAGCCTTATTCTTAAATTGATTAAATATGTTTTTCATCAATCACACAATGCCCCATACTGACAAGCGAAAACAGGTTTGTAGAAATGTTTGCAAATGTATTAAAAATAGAAAATGGAAATAAGCTTCATTACATGAGTATTCAGACCCTTTGCTATGAGACTCGAAATTGAGCTCAGGTGCATCCTGTTTCTCTTGATCATCCTTCAGATGACTCTACAACTTGATTGGAGTCCACCTGTGGTAAAATCTTTTGATTGGACATGATTTGGAAAGGCACTCACCTGTCTATATAAGGTCGCACAGCTGACAGTGCATGTCAGAGCAAAAACCAAGCCATGAGGTCGAAGGAATTCTCTGTAGAGCTCCGAGACAGGATGGTGTCGAGGCACAGATCTGGGGAAGGGTACCAAAAAATGTCTGCAACATTGAAGGTCCTCAAGAACAGAATGGCCTCCATCATTTTTAAATGGAAGAAGTTTGGAACCACCAAGACTCTTCCTAGAGCTGGCCGCCCGGCCAAACTGAGCAATAGGGGGAGAAGGGCCTTGATCAGGGAGGTGACCAAGAACCCGATGGTCACTCTGACAGAGCTCCAGAGTTCCTCTGTGGAGATGGGAGAACTTTCCAGAAGGACAACCATCTCTGCAGCACTCCACCAATCAGGCCATTATGGTAGATTGGCCAGACTCTACAAGATTCTCTGGTCTAATGAAACCAAGGTTGAACTCTTTGGCCTGAATGCCAAGCGTCACATCTGGAGGAAACCTGGCACCATCCCTACGGGGAAGCATGGTGGTGGCAGATGAACGGAGCCAAGTACAGAGAGAAACTTGATGAAAAACTGCTCCAGATCGCTCAGGATCTCAGACTGGGGTGAAAGTTCCAACAGGACAATGACCCTAAGCACACAGTAGCTTCGGGGCAAGTCTTTGAATATTCTTGAGTGGCCCAGCCCCAGCCTGGGCTTGAACTCGATCAAACATCTCTGGAGAGACCTGAAAATAGATGCGCAGCGACACTCCCCATCCAACCTGATAGAGCTTGACAGAATCTGCAGAGAAGAATGGGAGAAACTCATCAAGTACAGGTGTGCCAAGCTTGTAGCGTCATACCCAAGAAGATTTGAGGCTGTAATCACTGCCAATCACTTAGTACTGAGTAAAGGTCTGAATATTTACAGTAACATTCAAAAGTTCGGACACACCTACTCATTTCAGGGTTTTCTTTATTTTATTGTTTTCTACATGATTTTCCAGATTGACTGACCTTCATGTCTTAAAGTAATGATGGACTGTCATTTCTCTTTGCTTATTTGAGCTGTTCTTACCATAATATGTACTTGGTCTTTTACCAAATAGGGCTATCTTCTGTATGCCACCCCTACCTTGTCACAACACAACTGATTGGCTGAAACGCATTAAGATGGAAAGAAAGTACACAAATACATTTTTAACAAGGCACACCTGTTAATTGAAATGCATTCCATGTGATGACCTCATGAAGCTGGTTGAGAGAATGCCAAGAGTGTGCAAAGCTGTCATCAAGGCAAAGGGTTGCTACTTTGAAGAATCTAATTTGTTTAACACTTTTTTGGTTACTACATGATTCCATATGTGTTATTTCATAGTTTTGATGTCTTCACTATTTATCTACAATGTAAAAAATAAAGAAAAACTTGAATGAGGAAGTGTGTCCAAACTTTTGACTGGTACTGTATGTAAAAGTGATATTTCTAAAAACCTGTTTTTGCTTTGTCATTACGGGGTATGTTGTGTAGATTGATGATGAGAAAAAACGATTTAATCCATTTTAGAGTAACACGGAACCCAAACTGGCTACGTGCATGCGCCATCGTGCGTACAATTATTTTGTCCCCCTACACCAAATGCCAAACGTCACCAGGTTAAAATATCAAAACAAACTCTGAACCAATGACATTAATTTGGGGACAGGTCAAAAAGCATTAAACATGTATGGCAATTTAGCTAGTTAGCTTGCACTTGCTAGCTAATTTGTCCTATTTAGCTAGCTTGCTGTTGCTAGCTAATTTGTCCTGGGATATAAACATTGAGATGTTGTTTTACCTGAAATGCACAAGCTCCTCTACTCCGCCAATTAATCCACACATAAAACTGCTGACCGAATCGTTTCTAGTCATCTCTCCTCCTTCCAGGCTTTTTCATCTTTGAACTTATATGGTGATTGGCATCTAAACTTTCTCAGTATTATCACAATGACCGGCAAAACAGTTTGTCTTTCAATCACCCACGTGGGTATAACCAATGAGGAGATGGCACGTGGGTAGCTGCTTCTATAAACCAATGAGGAGATGGGAGAGGCAGGACTTTCAGCGCGATCTGCGTCAGAAATAGGAATGACTTCTATTTTAGCCCTTGGCATCGCAGACGCTAGTTGGCGCGCGTGAGCAGTATGGGTGCAATAATTCTACATTTATTTTTCGACGCTCGCGCATGCGACGTGTCCCGTCTGGTCAGCATGTAAGGCTATAACGTATCAAAATGTCGAAAAGGTCAAGTGGTTTGAATACTTTCTGAATGCACTGTATGTACAAATTGGTAGGGATAAAGTGTCTCGGCAACAGGATAGATAGATAGATAATAAACACTTGCCATGCTGTAGCATAGAGAACAGTCTATAGTATACTATAAGGTGTCACATATTTATAAAGTAAAAAGAAGAGAAGTCAATGCAATAATACATCTACAGTATGTAATCCAGAATTGTTCCATATCATGGGAAGATATCCAAGTAGACCAAACATGAGTCAGTAGCCTTCTTTGGAGTTTTAAGTGTTCCAGTAAATTGATAGCAGACCGAGAGAACACCACTCAAACCCGGCCATGCCACACCGCCAAAAACCAACAATGGAATGCCAACGGCGTCACAGATTATAAAACCTGTAGTAGAAACATTACAACACAAATACCTAAGAAGGCTCTCCAACGTCATATGCAAACATTATCAAGCCAATTAAAACAATTGCTTTGATCCAATTAGGATTAATATCTGGGTAACATGCCTTATAAACAATACACTGATGTAGCCAAATTAAGCTTATTAGAAGACTTAATCAAGAATACAGAATAGATTTAGTCACAGAATCACACAAAGCCAAAATATTATTAAAGGAATACATGAGTATGTGATCACTTCATGTTGAGTGTTTCTAATGAATTCCTGAACTTTTGCAACACAAACCCATGAAACTATGTCAGTTTATAATTTCGGAGACCTTCATCATCTTTTGATAGCCCATGCTCTGGTCTCGTCTTGTCTATCTCATATGTAGAGGTAGTTCTAGTAGAGGTAGTTTTCGGATGCATTCTGTCCAGGTAGTAATCTAATAATCAGGAGAAACACAAAAAGGGCAAACATTATGATTATCTTCATTCACATTACTTGTTTAAAAAAACACACACTACCTGATTCAACAATCTGACCATCACCCCTCAGCCATTGCATTCATACACACTGTATCTGTGTGATCCCTTACACGTCTTTGCAGTTTTTGCATTCCGTTATTGCTAATTAGTTTCATGCTAGATGAGGTTTGAGAGAGGATGATGTATCTTTGTCTTGGTTAACCCCTACGTCAGATGTTACACACAGGCGTGTCTCATTATGATCCTCTAAGATAATATTTCCATATGGACAAATTGAATTTGTGGTCACTGATTACTGTGTTTTTATCTTTGTAGGGGACACTGTTCCATTCTCTCCAGATATGCCTCTCCTTGCGTGTATTACAGTAAGCCTTCATCTATTAAAGCAGTGAATGCATTGTGGGACTCAACTATCTGTGAGTAATGAAAATAGCTGCTTTATGGTTGTGTTTACCAGATATGCTTCGCTGATGGGTACGTGAGAGTAGTGTGTAGTGTGTAGTGTGTAGGGTGGTGGGAGGGGGAGGGGGGGGGGGGGGGTGGGGGGGGGGGTGGGGGGGGGAACAAGTCTAAATAGACAGAGATCAAACTGGGAATGTTAACAATCACCCTGTTCATATTTTCTGACGACATTTTATTGGATCACAGCACAATAAATTTAAAAAAGACCTATTTTATATTTTCCTTGATATATTTCCATGCTTAATGAAAGCCAGATTTGTCCCCAATATTTAGCAACACTGTCATGGATTTCAAGGGCAGCCAACACTATAGAATATAAACAATGTAGCATGTTATGTATTTCAAGTGCAGCCAACAATATAGAATATAAACAATGAAGCATTACCTCAACTAACCTGTGCTCCCCACACATTGACACCTGTATATAGGCTCACTACTGTTCTTTTATTGTTTATCTTTAATTATTAGTTATTTTTATGTTTTATTTAAATGTGTTATGTTTCTTGTTGTTGTTTTACTTCAGGTTTTTTTGTAAATACTTTCTTAACGGTTATTTTTCTTAAAACTGCGTTGTTGGCTAAGGGCTTGTAAGTAAGCATTTCACTCTAAGGTCTACTACACCTGTTGTATTCGGTGCATGTGACAAATAGCTGGTCTCTTATTAGTGCCATAGGACACACACTCACAAACACATGCACACACACACACACACACACACACAAACGCACAAATATCCAGCACTTACCAGCCATCTCTGCCAACAATGTCCATTAATTCCTGTAAAGGAAATACATCATGAAGTGGAGCCATTTTAGTCCACAGCCATTCATTCTTGTTTTTACACTCCACAGTACAGATACTACACATTTAACAAATGAAATCCAAATGAGTTCACTTGCAAGCCCAGCTGTGCTACATTGTGAAGCATATTTATTTGGGGACAAAATATGTTTGTTTTTCTCTGTATAAAAGCTTGGTTTCTGAGATGTACAAATCTAATGTATTTGCCCGAGTGGGTTTTTGCATTGCTGCACATACAGCCTAGAAATCAAAAGGGATGCATATTCCTACACGGCTAGACAAGGCTCCCTCCCCATGTAACAATTAGACTCCCCTCTGCACACGGGACGTGTTTCGAAAAGGTCACAAGCAATTACTGAACCGGATAAAAGCTGGCCTGTCTCACATGGCACTGCACACTCTCATTAGGCGTGTACTGCAGCCTAGAGTGGGTCTCTGGGCCATAAAATCCCTGTGCTGCTCCCTGCCTTCCAAACCTCCTCTAATAGGTCTGCACCCACCAGTGTTAGCAGCACAAGGGAAACTACACATCACCTCTGGATCAGATATGAGGGGAAAGGAGTACTGGCAAACACTGTGAGAGGATGAGGGCCTACTGTGCATCACAGTGCTTACTCAAAACCTGACAAGGGAAGGACATGGTATTTCCCCAATCATAAAGACAGGCTTAATTTGTATGGATGTTTTAAAAGATGGGATTAATAGAAATAAAAGAGTATGATTATTATGTGTATCTATGAATATAGTCATACTCATGAACCATATAGGTTCATATAGGTCCCATACAAATTCAAGCCAAAGAGGAGATAAAGGCATGGGAGGAGTCTCTAAACTGCACGAAAAGGCAACAGAGATCCTTTATTGATGTGATCCATGCACAGGATACCTTGCTCTCAGGGCCGATTCCAAACAGAATACTTGTGGCCTTATTGAAATTGAATTTTAGTACACCCAGTTTTACACTCTCTGGCCCATGTCGATCCTAGTGCGCTAGATGCACTCATTGTGGACCCTGTCTAACACTTTCCATGCTGAGGTATGAGATCACAAAACTCACAAACACGAAATCAAAACCGGAGGTCTTCAATATAACACCATGGCCCATCAAGTAGAAAAGGGCCATTTGAAACCTTAACTAATAGACAGTTGCGTATATCGTATACATCTATCTGCCTTTTCAACGTCTGAAGGCCAAATGCATGGGGACGATTTTTCCGCTAGTAATTCATATGGAAAAGTTCAAAATGTGCATCATGCTATTAACAGTTCATTTAAATCGAGCATCCTATTATATGAAAAATATATATAATATAATAAATATATAATCACACACACACACACACACACACACACACACACACACTTACTCACGTACCTCCAGGCCACACACACACACACACACGCGCATACAAATAAATAAAATGTAAATTTCAAAAAGGCACAATGCAATGGAGAAATTGGTATTAGGCTAATATGTAATATTGCTAACCTAAAATGCCCGATAAGCTATAGTGAATTAAGTTGTGGGTAAGTGCAATGCATTATTAAACAGTCGATTTGCATATGTTTCGTATATTCCACTGGGAATAAGGGCCAGTAATTTCACTAAAGAAGAAAGAAAAGTAATTTAATTAAGGTATGAACTAGCCTCCGCTATATGAAAACTAAACATCTAAGAAGTCCTTCATTCACGGATAAGATCATGCACACTTGAAGAGAGGATTCCTCAACGTCACTTGAAACAAAGATCAATCAATACTGAAGGACTGGGTCTGTGCACCTGCAATCTTCAACCGTATTCAAATTCAAGTTAAAACAAGCGACGGATATCCACCCAAATTTGTTTGCATCTCTCTATCATTGAAAACTATGAATAAACATTTTAAAACAATGTATCAATTCATGGGGAGATGAGGCATGTGTTGACAGTAAACCATAGCAAGAAATTGTTTATTTATTTTAATGGCCAAATATGATTTCGATGATCAATCGTTGAAATAGGCAACGTTTGGAAATATTTCTAAACGAAATATAATCGAAAAGGCAACTTAACCAAATGTAAGTGGGCTAGCTGCAAAATCGAAATTTCATGCAAAATCGAAAAATAAAATAAAATAGAGGAATCAGACGGGTTTATTCAGAATTGCTGGTGCATCGCGGTGTGTTTTTCTTTAGTAGTAAACCGTGGAGGGGAGTGATCGGAAAAACAACTATGCAATATCGTTTATTACGCATAGGCTTATCTATTGAGCAGCATATGGGCTCAGAATATGGGCTGTCAGCGAGAATAGGCCTAAGTAGTTAAATACCGGACTACCGTAAGACCTAAAGCCCAATACAAGGCTATATGATGTCATTTAAGACGATTGTGAATACCTACAGTAACGTGTGAAATATAATTAGCTTGCAGTGTTCACAAGACGCAACTAATGTTACAAAGGTCTCCGCTTCAGCTAAACATACTTAGAACCCTGATGTGTGCACGGCGTTTAATGCATAAGGCATTGAGAACACTACCCATAGGCCCTACATGTACAGTGACGAAACCGCCAGTTTGCCGAAAACGACAGCTTCCTTGCAACACATCCATTGGTGATGTGTGTGCCAAACTAAAGTAAGCGCATACCAGCCTCCTGCGTCATGGGTTGTAACCACAGAGGTGACATGAGACGAGAGGTGGACACCTGTTGGGACCCAGGTCCGCGCGCATGCTGGCCTTTCTCCAGCCGCTACCGCAACTGGAGAATGTGCTGGTTTGAGGCGCTCGAGACGAGGATATAGCCCATACAGAAACACCAACTTTTGAGAAACTATTCGATCAAACTAGTAATGGAAAAGCATAACCTTTTGGTGTCAGTTCATATTTTTGTTGGCGTGATGCCAGTCGTTAATGATTGAAATGATGCATACAGATTGAACTGAGACACATCTAACTCCTGGAAATCAAACATGAGAGACAAGAGATGTTTTGGGCTGATTCGTTATCTAAAATGTATTCTATTTCAAGTATGTTAGAAAGTGATAATATCTTTCAACCGTTACAAAAACTACATTTAATTCATGCAAATGTTAATCGATTCACAACGGGCATTTAGGGA
Organism: Oncorhynchus mykiss; assembly: GCF_013265735.2. Classification (NCBI taxonomy): domain Eukaryota; kingdom Metazoa; phylum Chordata; class Actinopteri; order Salmoniformes; family Salmonidae; genus Oncorhynchus; species Oncorhynchus mykiss. The sequence continues at coordinate 15,538,340 of NC_048589.1, read as the reverse complement.
ACTTCATAACTGTTTGTTTGGTTTTGTCACGTGACTTTTGCAGCGCCACAGTTGAACACGACCTTCCTACTTTACCAGCAGGTCATTCTTCTCCCAGACATGTATTTAGGCACTTTTTTTAATCAGGAACATGCACAAAAAAAAGACTCCATAGACCTAGAAAGACGTCAGTCAATTTTGAGGGCCTTTATGTACATAATGCAATATTGAAAGTGTTAAAACTATTGCGTAATAGGCTAGCGAGCAGTGTATCTGTCACTACATTTTACTGATACAATCGTACAGCCTAAAATAATATTACTCCCCAGTCCCTTTATAAAAGTCATAATTATCCTTTTCAATTGATCATTGGTGCTTATGTATTTAGTACGCAAATATTCAACAATGTTGAAGATTCGTTTTGTATATACCTTTCTCTACAGAGATAATAAAAATATTATAAGTAATTGGCCTTTGATTGACGAAAGCACAAACTCGAAAATGTTCAACTAGTTATAGGCTACAGAAATAATCAAATGTAAATCATATGTTATTAGCCAACACTATACATGTTGCATTGTTTCTGAATTTTCCTGAAAAAAAGGAAGATTAATAAAAACAAATGCATGTAAACCTACTTGACCAAATATCTAACGGTGCTAATAGTAATAAATAAGTAAGTATTCATTAATTTTAAAAGCTATGGATAACAGTTTAATTAGCTTGTTGACATTATATAATATTGCCTGTTAGCAACAGAAATGTTTCATATTTTCAGCGTCAAAGTGCAGACGTTTAAACGATTATCTTCTCAGACATGCCTTCATAAAGACACAATGCAAAACTCGAAAGAAAATAAATATACTTTGTCATTTGGTAATTGATGAATGTCGACCCATTGATTTGTAATTTGCTCTGTAGATTTAGTAAGCGGCTGAATCAGCTCTACACCAGATAGGCCTACCAGTTTTACCGTGCCTCCAAAGTACAAATTTACTCGCAATACATTCAAATACAGCTCGTATTTAAACTTAAACTATTTCACGTTGTAGTTCTTGTCAAAAAAGTTTCTGAAAAAATATATTTGAAACATGCATTTATACCTGACACATCACGACATGTTTGTGTTCCAGTGGTCCTCTTAGCCAAATAATCTGCACAGTTGTGGCAGTATGTTGGAATCTGTTAAAACTAGATGACTGCATGCGAGGTGTAATTCCTATTCTTTCCAGATGAGGGATGAGTTTCTGTTGAGCAGTCCTATGGATTTCTAAAATAGTTTTCAACAGAATTCCACAGAATCCAAGCAAAAGCCTGTCAAGAAGATGAACAAAACAGATAGATAGACCTAATGTAGTTCTGTCGCTTATCACTTCATCAAGATAGTCAATAAATGATGCTAATTCCATTGAGAAACATTCAATTTTGCATTGTATGCATTATGTTTGATTTCCTATTGCTTGCAGACAACCTGGAGAGCAGTGAGCATCAATATCACACTAACTGTACCATAATTGTTCACAGTAACTGTACCATAATGAGCGATCGCCCTCTCCTCTTATTTCGCCTCCATCCAAGGTTGCTGTGGTGACCCAACCTGATGTTTTCCATGTGTCTCGATCCCTTTAAGACCTGTAGTGAACTGGCCAAGAAAGAGGGGATAGTGACACTGCACCTTGTTACGGTTGGGACGACTGTTAACTTTTACTACAGACATTTTGCAAGCTTATAAACGATACTTTTTTTAACTTCCACAGGAAACACAGAGAACATGCTGTGATAATGCTAGCCTCTGGAATTCAGTCAATACCCTATAGTCTGGGAGCATTACAAGCCACAAAGGTATTGATTACATGGGTCCTATAGCATGTTTGATGCTAAGGATGGAGGTGTAAAAAAAAAGGCCTCACCAGTTAGTGAGTCCCTTGGTCTGGCTTGTAATCGAAACTTCATGTGACACTATTCTATTAGCCCATGGTCTGCTCGTTCTGGCGTCTAATGGCTCGCGGATCAAATCATTGGCTTCAGCTCAGCTCCCAGGTGTGACGCACGGGCGGTCAGTTTGTGCCCTCAATGCCAAAAAAACAAACACATGTTAACATATGGTGGCATTGTAAAGCATACTGGAAAATATATTAATATTTAAAGACAATTGTAATAACATAATAATCGGCATTACAATATAAAAACATCGAGGCGGGATTTAGCCTAGTGGTTAGAGCGTTGGACTAGTAACCGAAAGGATGCAAGATCGATTCCCTGAGCTGACAAGGTAAAAAACACTAATCTGTCGTTCTGCCCTTGAACAAGGCAGTTAACCCACTCTTCCTAGGCCGTTATTGAAAACAATAATTTGTTCTTAACTTAATTGCCTGGTTAAAAAATACATATATTTCTAATCAAAATGGCGTTGGAAAATGTTGGGGAAATGGATGGTATGGAAATGTATGTTGGAGTTAAACAATTCTGAAACATGATGTTTTTATGAAAATAATAAAGGCTTAGTAAATGTTTTTGTAAATCAAACGTCATAGAAATATATAATTTCTATCCCATACCAATATTCTTTGCAATTGCACTTTACGCACGAGCCTATACATGTGCTAATACATTTCGTCCAAACCTATAACAGGTTTATAACAGAATAGTGATCTCTGATCTTGACCTAAAGAGGGGGTGGATGCGATTCTAATGGTGCTCTGATCAAAATATATAGGTTTCACTGCATGCTATATTGCCAAGTGTCACTCACAAACTATTATAAACACAATTAACATTAGTGGAAGTGCCTATTTGAAGTCCATCCAAAAGCACAAGCTCACCTCATTTGAAATAATCTCTTCCATGGTTTTGAATAGTCACTCCATCTTTTCTATTTAACCTACCAATGCATCATGTTTGATAAACGTTTTCCCTCAGACACTTCCCCCTATGTAAAACACCCAGAGGTTGAATTGAGCAAACCGGATGGTGCATGTGTGTAACAGCCTTTCCACAGTCAGGACGGCCAATGAAATCATACCAGAGCTCCAACGTAACTGGTAAAATTGACGTGGAGGGACGCGTCAAATGAATCCCAGCAAACTTCAGCCTCCGGTATAACTCAAATTTGCCTTTATCGGATTAAGATCACTTCAGTGCCATTGTACCGAGTAGTTTCTCTCAAAGCACTGTGACAGAAGAGTGGAAAGAACATCGGGAGGAGACTTTTTAGAAGTCCCATTTGTTCCTTAACTTTTTGCTTCCTTCGTGCAGAAGGGAGAACCACCGCATTCAGCCATTGAGGGGCAACTATTTCAAAGCATCTCGAACCACAGGCAAATGGGTAAGCTTGCGTTAACATCTGCATGCTTCAGTGAAAGAAAGCTTATGGAAGCATAACCGTGCTTAACACGCCTGCATAACGTCAGAAAGAACCAGAAAGTTTATTTCGGGGTGTAGGTAAAGTGGACAGACACATCCCTTTCCAGAACGAATGGAAAGATATGCTAATGTAAAATATTCATAATCTGGGAGTTCATATTCAATGGTTGATTAAATGGATAGTTAATGTAAAGGATGCAATTGATTTACATAAAACTTAAAAAGTGTCAAAAGTATCTCTCAGATCCAAGGTAAGTAAAATATAAGGTAAGTTAAATATATCTTCCTGCTGTGAATAGTAATAATAACTTGCATTAGCACGCATTGTCCATGGTTAAATTTACTGTAAGTATGGAGAGCATGAAAATAGTTTTGTCTGCTTTTCGTGACAGTTGAATATGTCCATGTATCTTCATTCCCTGCAGAGCAAACCTATGGGGAGGTGAATCAGTTGGGTGGTGTATTCGTCAATGGACGACCGCTGCCCAACGCCATACGACTACGGATAGTAGAATTGGCCCAGCTTGGAATCAGACCCTGCGATATCAGTAGGCAACTTCGTGTCTCTCATGGCTGTGTGAGCAAGATACTAGCACGATACAATGAAACGGGTTCTATTTTACCCGGTGCCATCGGGGGGAGCAAACCACGGGTTACTACACCGAATGTGGTGAAGAACATAAGGGATTACAAACTAGGTGACCCGGGGATCTTTGCCTGGGAGATCCGGGACAGGCTTCTCGCAGACGGAGTTTGTGACAAATACAACGTGCCCTCAGTAAGCTCCATCAGCAGGATTTTACGGAACAAGATTGGAAATCTTTCCCAGCCGAACCAGTATGAGAGCAGCAAGCAAGCCCCCACACAGGCCGGCCTCTCTTACAACCACATATACCCCTATTCATACCCCAACGCTATGTCACCCAATGGCAAAATGGGCAGCGGTCCCGGAGTACCCGTGGCGGCCGGGCATGTAAGCATATCAAGGGCCTGGCCATCAGCACACACTGTCACCAACATTCTGGGTATCAGGGCCTTCATGGATCATCAAGGTGTGTAATATTGAATTTATTTTCCAGACAAATGATTGCGTGCTGATCTGAATGGCACCATGCACACACAGTTGTAACCCATTTTCCAATAATTATCCAAGTACATTTGGGGTCACAGGTTCGAGCTATTTGACGTGCTGTTCAGTTTATTACTCATTATATGATGAATTGATTTATACATCCTGTTTTGACGTTAGTTCATCAGGGAGGAAATGTGCCCTATACATCTTTGTAGGCCTTGGTTTGGTGCCTCACAAGGAAAACAACTTACTCTGTAGGTCTACTCACTCGTGCCTGTAGGCAAACACCTTGCTTAGGCTAGGATACTTATTAAAGCCTCCTCGTTCCCCGTGGGACCTAAGGTCAATATAAGGTCCTACTCGTCATGTTTTTAGTGATGTGTTGCCTCGAGGTCCCAGATGGATTGTTAGCCACGGCATGGCTGCAGTTCTGCCATCAAATAAACGAATTAATTTAGCAAGTAGCCTAGCATGTAGCTAATTTTGAAAGGGCATAGTTGTGACACATTCTTTAGAACGACGTGATATAATAATATATCATTTTATGTGACACTGACAATTTCCGCTTGATATGAACGTGTGATAGCCTTGTTGCATTTATCCCATTTCCTATAGATTCCTGACCATCCCTATGTACATTTCTGGATTCAGAAACAAAAACAACAGGCCTTGCTTGGATTCGCACAATTTGGCACACTATTCTTCTTTTGAAAACATATGGTTTTGATAGCATTTTAAGAAATATTGCCGATATTACGCACAATATTAAGTAGAACATGTCATTTAGGTCCCGTTTACTATTTCAGTCACTAAGGCTAGGCTACTGTCTTTCTATTGGATCATTCGATAGGCTTGGTGATGAAAAGGCCTAACTGATCAACAATAGATCAGAGACATTTTGATCCGACATTGAAAAGTGCAATCTGCTGTTTCCTAATCAGCTATTGCTGGAGCAGAGGGATATCCACCGAAAATGGAGGACTGGAGTAGTGTCAACAGAGCGACGTTTCCCTCTGCTCATGCAGTCAACGGAATTGACAAATCAGTCATTGATGCGGACATAAAATATGCACAGGTAAAGACAACAGGGACTCCTATGAATGCAGAAGACTAGCTGCGTCCTGTATCTACAGAGAGACTGGGCTCGAAGTGTAATATAGTGTGTATTGAAAGGGATTAGTCTGTTTAATAAAATATTGTTATTCTCAAGTTGTTTCAATTCCCCCCCCCCCCCCCCCCCCCCCCGTTTTTTGTAACGTTTCCTCCAGCATTTTTCAAAGCAGATTAATATAAATTGGGTTGAATGTATATATAGGCCTACACACTTAGGTTACGTCATAGATGTGAAATGTTTCGTTCTGGGAAACCTAAGTCTGACATTTTCTGCCTTTGTTTGTATTTTTTGTTGCAGCCTTCATCAACATTATCCAGTTATGTCCCAGCTTGTTCCTACTCATCTTCGAACCAGTACGGCGTTTATAGTGGGCCAGGTAGCTATGTGACCCCTGGACACCATTGGCAGTCCCAGAACTCGAGTTTGTCCCTACCAAGCAGCGGCATGACGATGCACGCGGGAGACATACACTCTTCAATGGCGTTCAAACATCCATCGCGAGAAGGTAGGCGATATAATGTTTGATAGTGTTCGGTTCTGATCACAACTGCGATAACGTAGTTTTAGCGTAATTTGAAAACCACTGGCAGCTGACTCGTTTCCCTTAAATTGTCCTTAATCTACGGAAAAATTAATCGTTATTTTAAATTCAATAACTGAGTGTAAAATACAAATTAAGTTAATCTTTTCTTATTTTTCATTTCTTTATATAGCCTATACACCCCCCCACCACCACACACATACACACACACACACACGTTTATTAGGCTACGATTAATCTAGCAGCAGTTGTCTAATTGTGGAAATTAAAGTTATGTTACTGTCAAGCCCCTCAATATGTATCATAGAGTACGAATAATGGGAGACCCAACACTAGGGTATTAGTGTAAAATGCAGTGTAGTCTCGAAAAAAAAAACATTTGGGTCTCGAAATTGTAGCAGCCTAAACTATTGATGTAGCTACAATAGCCTTGATGGCGCGGACCTATAGTGAATAGATATCGATGTCAGATAAATAGGACATATTTTAGGCTGAGATAGGCCTAAATATGTCCTTGAAATAAGTGATCTCGGTTGAATGATCTCGGCCCTTATACAGGTATTCTAGTTATGCTTCGATTAAAACGTTTCCTTATCATTTTTATATTTATATTTTAATTTCAAATTAATTTATGAAGTTAATCAAAGTGTTATAAAAAGTTTGTTATTAGCCTACATTTACAGATGATATGACGTTGACGAAAATGATGCCTATTCATGGATAAATTCAAATGAATCGAGGTGTGAACCCGAGAAGACGGAATTTTAAGGTTATATTGCAGCTTGCGATAAATGTTGTCAGTAAATTAATGAAAAGTGGAGGCCTAAAATGTAAATGTCATGTGAAGGTTAAAAAGGAAAATAATAATTGCGTCAAATAATGTAAGGATAATTAAAATATTGTGTTAATGAATAGCCTTATAGCCTAACATTGACTATTAGAAATATGATTATTATAATTATTATTTATAACCTATTTTGTATTTAAATGTTGCATGCATGGTGTCGTCTTACTTTCAGGTAGGTAGGATATAGGCCTAAGCGAAAACGATTTCGTTTTTTAATAAATATTGCCATTCTTTCTGAGTTTTGCTGAAGTAAAGAGTAATTGCTTGTGTGCTATGCAAACGTCTTCTGTTTATGTTTTGCAGGAGACAGAAAGCCCACCAGTCCACTAAGCAAGCAGCAGCAGCACGAGGCGTTGAGCAGTGTACACGGACTCAATCTCCCTACCTCATCCTCTTAAACCAGGGAGCTCGTGCAGCAAACCGAGGACTCAGAACTTACAATTGGCCTATGTAACGAGCTGCAGACCCTGCCTTACCTAATTGAATGCATTTCAAGAATTCAAACAGTAAGTGGAAGCACTATTTATGATTTGTTTGCCAAAGTGTTAAATATTGAATGTGCCCTTATAGCCTGACGCATATGCATACAAATGTAGCCAACCATAGATGACCTACAGTCGATATGTGGCTTTACGAATGTAAACTTATGAGGACTAATGTCCTCATGTAGTGGAGGTGGCGGTTGGTGGTTTTGTCATATTTTCATTGAAATAACCTACTTCATGTATATTTCTGTAAAATACAGGATTTAAATGGAATAATGTCTGTCATTGATTTTTCATTTTGCTATAGTCTAAATAAAGGGTCGCATTGACAATTGAACTGTATCCTGTATACACAAAACATTATATTTTCTTGATTGGTTTCAAATCTGGTTTCTGCATACAAACTCAACGATGTGAACAAAGTGATGAATTGTAAATGTAAAATAACTGCAAAAGCTTTAATTATATATTTTTATAAATCCATTGTAAATATTCTAAATAAAGGCATTATAAAAAAAGAACTGCTCCTGTCATGAATGAACATGCCAAACACATACTGCAAAACATTTTCCCAAGTCACATGTGTTTGATAAGCGATTTAAGGCTCAGATATGATTTCACTGGGTGCCACAGAACAGTAAAAAGTTGTTGAACGTAGCAATTAGATTTCGATAGGTAGCAAGATGGCCAAAATCGATATGCGAAGTTATCGGTATGAGTGAAATCACTGCAGATAGCATCATGCTGGGCCAACGTGTGGGTGCTAATCCCTTTTCCTCTCATGGGCGCCTTGCTTCTGTGTTAATGGAGCTTACTGCATTCGGCGCCTCCAGTGATGGTATCTTGACTCCTTCTGGATACTTGCCATGAGGCAAATCAAATAACCGATCAAGTGCATGTTATTTTGCAATAGAGGCTGGGGCTGGGATTACGCACACACACACACACACACACACACACACACACACACACACACACACACACACACACACACACACACACACACACACACACACACACACACACACACACACACACACGCACGCACGCACACACACGCACACGCGCGCGCACACACACACACACACACACACACACACACTTTAAGGGATGATGTGATAATTGAAACACCACATTGCATTACATTACTTACAAACAATTGTGGAATAACAGTGACATTTAATGGCCTAGATTTGGGTAAATTGTTGCTTATATGTTGGTTGCGTGGTGTTCAGTATGACATTTTCATTAGAGATACTGTGCTTTCAGCACCTGCCATTCAAAGGTCTGTACACGGGCCGTTGCAGATTATTGACCATGTCCACACGACTAGGACCAGCCCAACCTCACCTTCAAGTCGTGCATATATGCAGCCCCAGCCAAGCACAGCCCAGCCAGCCTAGGACGGATGGCTCCGAAGGATTTGCATTCTCTAATACTAACAATCAGCATATTTATTACGTCCACAAAGGTATTTATAATTCCAGGCCCAACACCCCATCCAAAAGTCAGTGCGTCTCACTGGAGCCAACTATTGACTAGCATGTTACAGCCATCCCATAAACTGTACATTCCAATTCACAAAGTAAAATGCACATCGCAATTAGCCTACATAGTCTGTATTTGTCATGCATCTCGAATTCGATTAGTTACATTTAAAACTAAATGCGAACATTTTCTAGACTATAAAGGGCGGTAATTTTAGGAGACAAGATACTTTGACCAACAATCAAAATGGGATAGGTCTATCATTTTGGAAATTGTTTATGTTAAATGTTGCAAAACAATTTGCATGAACGTAACGTCGTACAGTGAAACATATATTTTATGAGGACACTAACGATTTGGTCATCCTAATCCGTCAGTTAGGCTATTAGTGTTATTATGGTTTGTGCAAAACAATGTTGGTGTAGCGCTCTGTAATAATGTACTTTAAAAACTGAATGAAGAACATACATGATAAATATAATCAAAATACATCAAAGATATAATAGTATTTCATAGAATTTATTCCGTCTATCGAATTCAAGCAACATGGGGAAAGTAGCGGTTCCATAAGAAATGCAGGTGCCCCTGCAAGCTATGCCAGTGAGTAGATTGCTTTTGGGACAATAATAAACTCAATCTCTTTACAAATAATGCAACTTCAAAATCCTTACAAATATGGGGTATTGGGTTTACTGAGTTTTACAAATTCAAATACTTACACTGCGCTGCCACAAAGTGAAAAAGCGAGGAAACCCATGTCTTGAAAACCAGTTTAAATTCGTTTCATTTGATTTTAAATGGGTCGTCAAAATACGTCTTTCCAGAGATTAGTTGAGGAAAATTACTTCAGATAAGAGACTTTTACAGTGCCGACTTTTACATGGCCCAGACTACAGTCCAGAGATAGATAGGGATCACCATTAGGCCTAAACCACCTGACCAGCGGTCTCCTGCATCTGTTGACACAGTTTCCAGTTACGCAAATCAACCCCAGAGAACTCTCGATGAGAGAGGACCAATCAATGACCAGGTGTGTTGCTGAGGTGAAAAGGCATTGCTATGTGTATTTCCATGTTTGTCTGATCAAGAACAGTTGACAATGTTAATTCTGACAACCAATGCCATCACAATTCCATGTTGAATGTGTGTGTGTGTGTGTGTGTGTGTGTGTGTGTGTGTGTGAGAGAGAGAGAGAGAGAGAGAGGGTGAAAGAGTGTGTGAGAGAGAGAAAAAGAGACAGAGACAGAGTTAGAGACAGAGAGACAAAACATTGACTTAATCAAGTACATCTAACCTTGATATTTCATTTTTGTATTCTTCAGTGTTGAACAAGTTCCATACAAACCATCTTTCTCTCTTACAATTCTCTTAATGTTATGTGAACACTGTAAGTGACATTCAGCTGCTTTTCAGTGCCAGAAAACACATCTACCAACTTCTGCTGCTTCAATGTAAGACTTGTGTTTAGGTTTTGACCTTTTACTGTAACAGGGTTGCAGCAAATGTAAAGTGAGTGTTACCATTATTCCCCTGATTTCATTAAGAGGGATTCCATCTCAAATCTAGTCTCTTGCCCATGAGATTTAAATCAGACCATGGTTTATCTTAGTTCTAAGACTGTTCACAGGCTTCTGAAACTCAATTTCTCTATTGTACGAAAACATAGTTTAGCTATTAAAAAAAAAATCTAAGAATATCACAAACTCAGACTCTCAAATTCAAAGGTGAATCATCAACTACTTATGCATTCTTGTAGCAGAGGATTGATAATTCCCCATCTACAGGCTTTTGACCAAGTCTCTGGAAAGACTCCCTAAGCTCTATTTTAGAAGAGTTAATTCCTTACTCCTATCCTGTGAAGCCCACAGTGACTCGGCATATCCAAACATTAAGATGCCCCCCAGTACAAATGCTCAATGACTGGAGTCACTCTTGTTTTCCTGGATACCGCTTGGGGTTCAGAAAACACTCCCTCATGGTGGCTGGGTTACTTCCTGCGGGACCTGTCGTCATCAATCAGTGGCCAGAGTGATGCCCCCCCACCACGCCACTCTCTGGACATCTGTACCACCAGAGCAACAGGTGGGAGGCTTTCTGCTGGTCATTTCTCAGGTCAAAAATATGGCCCATGAAGATGTGGAACATGTATATTTTGACCAAGCTATATGAACGTATAACTCTTTGGGTATTTTATATCTGATTTACATTTGGTTCTACAGTTATTGTAGAAAAAATATATAGCCCCCTATTTTCAAACAAGTTATTGTACGTTTAGAGGACTTTCCAGCGCAAAGGCAGAGAGTTAAAAAAAAATATATAGAAATGTGGGCAGCAGATGCAACAAAAAGTGCCCTCTCTTTGAACCTGAAGAGCTTAAGTGTATACTATTCTGCTACTTAATGTTGTAAAGACTCTCTAGTGTGACAAGCTTTAAAATACAAAAGTCAGTACGCAGGGAAGACTCAAAATCCTTGATACTAATGGGTCTGAAATTAGGCCATGTGCGTAATCCAAGCAATGGCACTCACTTCTGTGACTAGAATGATCCATCAGTGTCTTGTGTGTGTATAGGACAGATTGAGCTTGCTTTGTACAGACAAGAGCTCAATGTATGCACTTGACACTCATCTGGGTATGATTTAGGACTTCAACATTATCACAATGTTTTGAAGGGGGAAACTACCCTGGGCAGGCCAAAAGACGCTTAACGCAGTGTACAGTACCTTTGTGTGTACTACCATTCAGCAAGACAGAGAGCATCTCAGGACGAATGACTGAAAACCAGACAGAGATAGCTCCTGAAAAAGGGCAGAGGATGATACATGAGAAACCTTCTGTGGAGAGTGGGAACTTGGCAACTGTTTGCTGTCTAGATGTCCATACATCTTATTTTCTATGTGACAGACATGCAGCACATAATGTATAAAACTTAACGAGACCTAAAAAATATAGCCATTTGTAAACTCAAACTAAACTCATGAAAAAAAAAACAACACAAAACCAATGTTTCCCTAATTATGAAAAACATTAATGATTTCTTTTCCACTCTCTGTCTGTGCTGTCTGTCCTGTCCACATGATTTCCACTGGAGGCTGTAGTCCAGAGAGAGGATGATAAATGTCTCCCTCCCATGTTCTGACTTGCTCTGCCAGCTCACCACATCAACCAGGCGCTCTGAAAGCAAAGGGACAGAGACATGATGATGACATTTGGCTCTTCAAATGAAAACGTATCATTTCACGTATGCTAGAACTGGCTCTCTGGGGGATTCCGGGGCTTTATTGGCCCGTAGAACGAGACAGCATGAAAGAAAATGAAGAAATAAGAGCAATAACAACAGGATCTCTTTGAATTGCTGAGCCTCAGCTCTGATTATCACATACAGAAGACGAAAGTGGCATGCCATTCTGTTTGCATACACAATTAAAATAGTTCCCCTTTTAGGACACTGCAGAGAATAGTTTTGCAAACCAGAATTATGCTTGCCATTCCTGTGCTGTATTAGTGTTGGGTATGCAAATATAGCAACAGACTCTTGTGTCATGTGTCCAAAGGGAGACACAGAACATCACTAAAGAATGTGCATGCCTCCCGAGGGAAAATATAGACTTCAGTGATTGTGTCAGCAGTTTTGAATGTCATAAATGTACAGTATATGTGCTGTGAGAGGAGCTCTCTGGGCAGAAGATGAGAGACACTGACAGGGCCCAGCAAGATTCTCTGTAATTTGTGAAGACTATAGAATGAATGTTCTGCCCATCTGTGACTTATTTAACTGTGCTGAAATACAGCATATACTTTGCTGCCACATACATGCCAAGCGTTACCAGTGAGCTGCGTGGCATCAGATTTAAAGGTTGCTGTCAACTTAATTTTTGGCTCAATTTCTTATGAGGTGATAATAGGAAGATGACTCTACTCAGAAAAATGCACGAGTGGTTAGCCACAGTACTGTCTGTCAATTTGGGCAGGAAAATGCATTTGCATGTGAACCAAGTTTGCTGCAGCTACAGAAATGAGACATTATTAATAAGTGCATCACACTGGTATTTGAAGAAGCATGATCAGAAAGGCAACTAGTGACGAGCATCAACATCAGCAAAAAGGTCTGCAACCACATTATTGATGTCATGTATTTTTTGACTGACAGTAAAGACAATAGAACGAAGGCATAAAACAGCATGATGAACATCATGTTCCTCTTTCGGACAATGACCCCTATGGTTCCCACAAACAACCACGATGTAATAAAACCGACAAACGTGTCGGAGGTTGATCAAGACGTCATACAGGTAGGTAGGTGTATGTTAAAGGATATAGTCACAGACATGGTGTTGAATTGATGCTTGCGTTCCAGTCAAATGCAGCCAACAACAAAGGCATATTGCATGTACAGTCGCTTGTGAAAGTCTACACACCCCCTTCCAGTTTTCACACTTTGCTGCCTTATAATGTTATCTCAAAAGGGAATACATTGGATTTCTTTCCTACCGATTTGCACAACCTACTCCATATTTCCAAAGTTGAAGAAAAATGATAGAACATTTTCCAAATTCATAATACATGTAAAAAAAAACAAAGATATCTGCATGTAGTATTGTATCGTATATCTGAGATGCACTATTGACATGTGTGTGTCTGTTCCGGGAGCGCGCAGACGAACACACCTGTCGATCGCTACCCTTAACAAGCCCACAATTAAGAAGCGCACCATCAGAGGAGACGCTAATGACCCTGACGAAGGCCAAAACATTTGTGTATTGACCTACCCCTGAATGAAATAAATAATACAACATATTTATTGCGTATGTCTTCACACCCCAGAGATAATACTTGGTGGAAGCACCTTTGGCAGCAATTACAGCTGTGACTGGTTTTGAATACGATTCTACTAACTTTGCACAACTCTTAGGGCAACATTTATCCATTGTTTTTGTCAAAAATGGATCAAGTTCATTAAATTTGGTTGGGCGTCATTGATGGACAGCAATATAAGCATTTCACTACACCTGCCGGTGACAAGCATACCCATAACATGATGCTGCCACCACAATACAGAGGGTTTCACTCTGTGTTGTATTGGATTAGGCCAAAAGTGCATTTCTTTGTTGTGTCGTCTTTCATTATTACTTAGCGGCCTTGTTACAAACAGCATGGATGATTTGGAGTGGATTTTTTAACACAGGCTTCATTCTTTTCACGTTGTCATACAGGACGGTAATGTGAAGTGAATGCAATGTTGTTGATCCTCTGTATTTTTTTTATTGTGGTGGCAGCATCATGTTATGGGTATGCTTGTCACCAGCAGGGACTGAGGAGTTTGTCAGGATCAAAATAAATATGAAAGTAGCAAAGCCCAGGTAAAAAGTCCTCTGAAAACCTAACCCTAGGATATAGTTACACAAATGTTCATGCCAAAGACACACCAGAATAGCTTTCCAAGAGGTGTTGAGTGTTCCTGAGTGGTCCAGTCTCAGCACTGACGTAAATTTGCTTGAAAAATCAAAGACAAGGTTTAAACATTGCTGTCCATCAATGACTACCAACCAAATGTAATGAGCTTGAGCAATTTTGACAAAAACAGTGGATAAATGTTGCCCTAAGAGTTGTTAGTAGAATCTTTTTCAAAATGATTCAGAGCTGTAATGGCTGTCAAAGGTGCTTCCACCAAGTATTAACTCTGGGGTTTGAAGACATACGCCATAAATACATATTTATTTAAATTATTCATTTAACTTTGGAAATGTGGAGTAGGTTGTGTAGATTGGTCGAAAATAATATTCATTCCCTTTTCAGATGTAATTTCAAGGCAGCAAAAGGCAACAAAATGTACAACTGTACATGTAACTTAACAAAACCCAAGTGAAGTTTTCTAAGTTCACCCAATTGAAGATTTCACATAAACTAAAGACAGTGATGTGCCCCAGCTTAGGTTTTAAACCACTGTCTCCCATTCTTGAGTCTCATACAGAGAAAGTAACAATTTAAATACATTTAAGTTGCAAGCATGGCCTTTCTCACCTTCTCTCACATAAAAGAGATGTCAATAGTCTGATTCCTTTTAAAGTTGCGGTAACTATTATTGATTGTATGTTTGTTTTATTCCATGTGTAACTCTGTGTTGTTGTATGTGTCGAACTGCTTTGCTTTATCTTGGCCAGGTCACAGTTACAATTGAGAACTTGTTCTCAACTAGCCTACCTGATTAAATAAAGGTGAAATAAAAAGAAATGAAATAGAACTGACGGTATATAATACTTTATAACTTATCAGCATCTATGTGTCACGAGGGACTGGGTGTGTGAGGTAAGAATCAGGCGCAGAGAGCAGAGAGTTCCAAAGGGAAAAGTGCACTTTAATCTGGCACCAAAATACAATGCCCAAAAACGCAGGGCGCAAAAATACTGACCAACCCAAAACACAGGGTACACGGTCCGGAGCACTAACACACCCAACGACACCACACGTAACACAAAATTAATCCCGCACAAAACAAGGGCGGGTTTACTAGGCTCAAATGAGGAAGCACATCAGGAAAACACAATTAGACACAGGTGCAACTAAAAAGACAAAACAAACAGAAAAAGGGAGGGGAGCCAACTTTGGCGGGAGTCGTGACACTATGAGCCTTTATGTATCATCACATACAGTGCAACTTTGGTTGCCTTGATGTTCTGGAATGCCCGGACTTTCAAGATGAGTGATACTAACTTTATTGAGCTCTGTCGTGTAACACAGCTTCCGACACAGGGATTAGGTGTTGCAATGTCAGAGAGCTTGAACCTTTGTATTATAAAGATCAATGATGCTGAGTTCTGAATAGGTATGGTAAGTTTATGTTTCAAACTGAACCAAACTGCAGTGTGTCCCAAGTTTCCAGACCTAAGAGGTGGTCTGGGTTGAGGACGAGTCAGTGATGGTCTGAAAGCTGGGTGGCCAGCGTTCTGCGCCTGAGGATGACGGACAAAGAGACGGGAAGCTCAGTGGTCCGGGTCTATGCTGAGTGACATGGCAGAGGTATGCAGAACCTGTCGAGCTGCGCTGGAATATCATGTACAATAGGCCCTGGAATGAACACTGTCACCGTGGGGTCATTCGGAGAGATAGAGCAACAAAAGGTAAAAGGTAAACAACGCAGGTTGTCATTAATCAACCCTCTGACCGCACCCTGCTCCTGCCACTCCCTTGGGATTTGTGATGACAGCCAGTTAGTACAGCCAGCCAGCAACCAGCAGACATTAGCTTTGTGTTTCTAAAAAACCTCCAGGCAGGCTCACTATGGGTTCATAAACTCAGACGGCTTCACAACTAAACCAACACACTCTTATGTAACCTATTGACTGACAACGTCTGGAACTTACTGTATGTCTCTGTGTCTCGATACTGCAGGTCACATATCTCTCTGTGGCAGCAACCTCATAGCGTAAAGGTAAGGAACGCAAATCGTTTGCTCTTTCTCCCACTGGCAGTTTCATATGTCTTTTGTTGGAGGGTTTATTTTATTTTGTATGTGTTTTCATTGTCCTGTGTTACTGCCGTGTCTCTCCGAAAGTGGCAAGGCTCAAGCTGGTAGAGGCAGCAGGGCGCTCCAGCGGAACTATACAGTAGGCTGACCCACAGACAGCAGGGCCCTTTGATGAGCAGTGAATGCGTCCAGCCGTGGAGAACCGTGCGTGTCGCTCTATTGGTCCTGCTCACTCAGACAAATCAGCATCTCTCATCTCACTACTCACACAGCTTGACCCAGAAGGTGGCTGTCAATTTGGCATGGAGTTAACAGGGGTTAATGTTAGGTTAGTCAGAGCAAGGCTGGGCTACAGAACGGGAGTGCAGGGCACGTGCCCCGCGGCCCTCGACCTTCAGAGGATGGGGCACCCTGGAGGTTGGGGGCCTCCAAAAAGCATATGAACACGTTCTAGGCAATGGCAAAATGTGTAGAATTGCATGAAATTTATTTTAAACCACACAATTTTCTCTCATCCTCATTACAAAATGTGTAGAATAGCATTATAAAACTGCACATTTTTATCTCTGCCCAATGTCAAAATGTGTTGAAATGCAGGAAGTTAGCTGTTTCCGCACCCAAAAATATTTGGGGGGTTGGGAAGTAGGTGACCCGGGGCCCCAAATGCGTTAGTCTGGCCCTGAGTCAGAGGGATTGATGTTGAATAACTAGCCCTGCTGCTCCATGGGGATGGGATACTACCCCGACCGAGACTCACTGAGCTCACACTGGTTTGAGGCGTTGTGATGACATGAAAAGAGGGGCCCTCTGAGAGTTTTCCTGTTAAAGAAACAAGAACACAAAAACAAAAGGGAAAGTCAATTTCATGAACGATATGATTGGCTTGTGTTTGATGACATTCAGTTAGAATTGAAAGTTGAGTAATAGGATATGTCATTCCTTTAAGACTGGACAGGCCTCGGGACAGGCCTGCGAAAAGAGAGGAAGACAAGGAAATATGGGAGGGTTTTTTCATATCACCATCATTCTATCAAAACACACAGCAGACCAGCACTGTCTCACCCAGATTTGTTCTCAGAGAGAAAGGGAAGAAAGCGGAGAAAGCGGATGTGTGAAATGAACTATTTTCAAATGAAGAATGTGTAGAGATATAAACCATGTCTGTCCAATCAGCTCATGTGGTCTTCGTACTTGGAGTTTTGACAGATGGACATTTTGCTTCAACTACTCATTGCTATACAGAATAAAAATGTAATTATATTGTACTGTGTATTAAAACATTAAACGTATATACTTTGTTGATGTTCACTTTGTTATTGCCACAATAATGTGATTTCATTTTACAGTAAGAAGAAAATCACTTGCATATACTGTATATTTTGAGGAAGGAGGTACTGAACCCTTTCATGGAACCATTTCTCTATGGAAACTAAATTCATTCTGCTGTACGAATGTTCATTGAGATTCTGTATTTGAAAAATAGTATTGCATAAATAGTATTGCATATTTCTGGAAAATACTGACAATTTTGACAACCAGTTCTCTGTTTTATGTAGTTCAATGAGGGTGATTTACCATTATGGTTTGGTGAAAGTACATTTATTCAACAAGTGAGCTATGTTGAAGTTTTAGCCACATCATAATTGTTTTCTCCTTCAAAGTAAAATGACACATTTTCTGAAACCAAATAGCCTCCTACAGGTAATGGGGAAGGTAACATGATCCTCAAGCATACATCTTTATTTGAGTGGATACATTTATGACGTGGGCCTATGCACAAATGAGGGGCAATATACTGACAAGGATCAGGTTGAGTAAATAGACTCAGAGATCAATTAATAATATGGATCAAAATAGCTTTTTTGCAGGCCTTACAAACAGCTTTCTCTTTCCAATCAGGACAAGCCAGTTGTTAGATGGTTGTTTTAAGCTCAGACCAACATCAGTCATCACCTACCATCACCGACAGAGTCAACCATGAGTCAACACATAGTTCCCAGTCACAATAGCTAAGGTGGGCCTCCGAAGAAATGCTTAAACTGCATTCAATTGTCTGGTGAGTCCCAGCTCGTTCAGCCCCAATGGCAAATCTGTCATGGTTCTTAAAAACTAATGACATAAACAATGATCTTTTTTTATTTTCGGTTTAGCGGTGTGTTTTACTTTGGAAATGTGGTTAGTGCCTTTTAATGGAAAGTGTGTGTGTGTGTGTTTCGGAATTATGCATGGGATGCACTTGAAGTGCATTTTTTATGGTGGATTTGTGTAGACCCAAGTTCCAACCCAACTTTAAGTTCAACGTCTGTAACCTACTTCTTCCTTCTGAAAAAAAAAAACAACTGTATATCAAACCAAGCAGCACACGCAAGTGCATTAATTCCGACACAGTGTAAATATGAATCCTCAAAGGATTCGGTAAAACAGCTGCTGTTTTAACAAGTGGCTTCAAGGGAAATACAAAATGCTGTCATCAGTCGCCTCCCTGTACACTATCTCCTGCTAGGCAACAACTCTCCATTCACTCCCAGATGGAGACAAAAGATGTGTGTCAGGCTGGCAGAGGACGTGCCTGTTTTCTCTTCCTGCTCTCAGTGCCAAGAAAGAGAATGTGTCTCCCAATGGGGAAGGCCTATCGATTGCAAGGTTAAAAGGTTTCAGAAACTCTGGGTGAAATCCAAGGCCGTCTGCCATTTTACTTCCCCCAAGAAGAAACAGTAAAAAATACCATGGGAGGGAACGTTTTCATTTTTTGAATATTGATAGCAGTTCAGGTTTTCTTCCGTTTCAACAAGTGAAGAAAAAAAACTGTTGACATTTTCCCCAGTAAAAAGAAAACATGGCACTGTATGAATTTAGTAGTATGGCATTCCACCTGGCACCTGCAAAACGAAAACAGACCAATTCTTGTATTAGGGCTAACATGTCTCCCTACAGAATATGCCCTGGTATGCCCCTGCTAGAGGAACTGGCTGGCCCAACGAAAACACAAAGCTAAAACTGTCAATCTTCTCTACAGTATATAGTAACCATTTTCATTCGAAGAAGCTTGAAAATGTGTGGCCGCACTATGAATGGACCGCAATAATCCTGTCATCAGCATAGTCAATTGTACAAAAGGGATTTTCTATTTTCTATTAATTGGCAGTCTTCCTTATTGGTTTCCTCTAAGACAGGGATCAGCAACTAGATTCACTCGCAGGCCAATTATTTGTTTTAATGGATGGTCAGGTGGCCGGAACACATTTAAAAACAATTTGTAGACTGCAAATTGATATGCAAGAAGAGATATAAACATATATAATATTTGACTAAAATATAATACTTTTATTTTGTACAAGATCACATATACAGTATCTCGCTAATAAGCATGAAAACACTTTGGAACAGATTTCCAAAATTAAAATCACTTGGAGCTGATTTTCTGGTGTTTTTACAGTGTTTTATGTCCAGCAATCATTTTTTAGAACATGGGGTATCAAGTAAAATCACCCGCAGGCCAAATTCAGTCCACGGGCCACCAGTTGGGGAACCCTGCTCTAAGACATCAGAGGACAGTTTGGTCTCTTTGAGTTGTAGTTCTTAATTCCCAATGATGGCTGGTTATTAGGTCTTCCTCTTCCTTCTAGGCCTTCTCTAGTAGTCTGCCTACTTTCCTTGCATGGGAATAATAGAGAGGTCAGGAGAATGGTCTCTCTAGTTGGTGTTGATGGTGGGGATAAATGAAGATTGATGCCCCCTGGTCTAATCATCACAGGTGTTCGCTTTTATGAGCAGCGTCTTCCACAAGCAGTTTCTCATTACACTGAGCAGAGCAGGAGGGCCTTCAAGCCTCCTGCATTCCTACAATGCTCTGAGGAGTGTGTAATTTAGGAGACTAAATTTAGGGGGAGGCAAATCAGTTTTTATTCGAAGCAGACCTGACTCAAACAGAGATTCACCACACTGTGGTTGGACTTCAAACCAGCTCGTTACTTGCTCTTTCTCATTTTCAGACTGCTGTAAATCTCGTTCCGTCTGAACTCAGCGAATAAAGTCATTTGACTTTTGTTTAATTTGTTTCATCATGGCTGGAGACCCTCTTAACCATTTGCACATTGATGGCAGCAGCTGATTGATAATTTGTCAACTATATTCTGGTCAATGCACATCAATTCACATGCTCACATTTCAGAGGACACCTGACAACATCCTGTGGCAACAGTTTGTAAACACACGATTTGAGCAAATCCATTTATCCCGACTCAAGTTAAATAAAATAGAAAACACTGCTCTTCCGTAAGAGGGATCTTCCTAGTTAAGATAAACTGAGATGCAGAAGGGTTGGATTCCACCGTGAGTGTTCATCCATCATCATTGGTATACCAGAATAAAGGCCAGGTAAATGAGGCTGTTTGTTGTCCCTCAGAGCAAATATTGGATTGTCCAGATAATGCTATGAGTCGCTTAGGATTTCCCACAAAGCCTAAGGTACACAGATGTCTAGCCTTTTTAATGGAGGAATTGATTCCTACTCTTTCTTCTTCTTTCAAGCCAAACATCAGTAGCAGGCTCAAGTGGCAGAAAGTTTCCGTTGATGATCCAGACTGACACCAAAGTCTACTGGGAGATTAATGAGGAGGGAGTTCCGTCTCACTGACAGACACACAGGGCCTTGTTCAATCAAAACAGGTTACTGTGTTTCCAGAATAAGACAAAAACTTTCAGCACACTATTATTTTTTACTGGTATATGTAAAACTCCCTGTTATTACATATTTGTTACGTAGTAATAACATAAGTCATTCCCTTATAATTCAATTCAAATGGATATGACATAGGTATTAAGCAGATGTTCTAATGTAATTTTAAAGGTAATATGAACCTTTATTTGAATAAAAAGGAAAACCATCCGGTGGTCAGCTGGTTAAAAAGACATCCCTGTCCCCTCCACTTTATAGTGCATTATCACCTCATTGGAACCAGTCATCTGTTAAACAAGCAGCCACAACTCAGTGAGGGAAAAGTGAGCCCTCTACTGCTGAGTTCTATCACCAGACTCTCTCTCTCTCTCTCTCTCCTCTTGTGCACACAACCTGGCAATGTCAGCTTCTGTTCCCTACCGCCCTGCAGTGACTATGATCCGGGAGTTATCTGCCTAGTCAAGCACCACACAGCACTATTGTGTTGTAAGTCACTATACAGTATTGTACATGACAGATCATGCTCCACATTGACAACCCAAAACATGTACATCAGTCAAAATTGTATACACAAAAAGATAGGCTAAGATGAAAAACATACAAACGTCAGAAGGAACTTTTGAATTCACTTGAATTGCATCAGGAAAATTAACTGGGAACTAACTGTGGAATTGTATGACTGCAAGATAGGCAAACAACGTAGTAATGGAAAATAAAGTGTGTAGATATGACATTCACATAGATAATAGCAGCTTTCCGCTAGACTGGCTCCAAAATGAGTTGAGCACGTCTAACTCCTTGCAGCTCAGCCTTTGATCTTGTGTTACATCTGTGAAGTATTCCGCAAATTTGTGTCCCTGTGTGTACGCCTTAATTAATTGTAGCCTCCCAGTCCTTTGTTTCTCTCGCCTGCAATGATATCACAGGAGCGAACATGGTGTCTCCCAGACTGGTGTGGCTGTTTGAAGTTCCACTAATAGTGAAGAAAAATCATAGAGAGCCAGTCCTAGATGCTTCCCATTGATCTCGCCTCGCTGGCTGCCCTTGAAAACCCTCTCGCCTTCAGTCCCACCGATAATCATCTTTAATGAATAGCTGTGTGCCACGGGAGTGCTGACTAATAGGGATCATGTCAAGGTTCAGGTCTCAAAAACAATCAGGGATTTCCATCTTAACCGTCTGGATGTCTTCCATAATGCCACACACTCTGTGATTGCTCTTGTAATGGGCTTACACCGAAAATAAAACTTGGCACCGTCTAAGCATTCTTGCCCAAGCCCAATCCAAAACCCCAAGCTTGAACCCTCCCTGCCTTCTACACCTCCTCGCCGCGGATGTGAACACTGCCTGTTGGGCTGTTTCAGCAGCTCTTTGTTGCTGTGTCCTGATCTCAGGTGGAGATAGCACTGTGCGAGTGATTGCCTTATAAAAGGCGAGATTGCAAAGTTGGCGACTCCTGGCTCAAGCACAGCTCCCTCTAAGTGTGTCTGAAAGGCCCAACTTGAGCCATTTCCCCCACCTCCAGGGAGGCCCTTATCATCTGCAGGGGTCATCTGCAGGGGCCAGAGACTGTATATCACTTACAAAATACTACACTGATACTGTAAATTAAATTTAATAGCTGTCGAGGCCAATTAAGGATTCTATGGTTTGTTCTTTTCCGATAAATCGGTAGCAGAAAAACGTTTGAATGTTTCAAAAGAAACTGTGTTGCTCAAAGGCTATCAATCAGACAGTGGCAGCTGCCATATTCTGCTGATGTTTGTGGTCTGGCTAAATCGTGTCATGTCGAAGTGATTGCACATGCCCTTTTCACTCCCCGGGGGCAGATGAGCATCATAATTACTCAAGTCTCACTCTGACAGGCTGCCATCGCTTTGATTTAGGTTGCTGTAATGATGTGTTTGGTAGCATCTAAGGCTTAGCCTGCTAATTTCTTTGTCACAATTGGTGTAATAGATTGAGATAAATAGCTGGTAGAAAATGAACACACCTCCCTCATTACTGTAATCACCGCCAATGTTGTCACTACAGTGGTCAGTCGTTTCAAGAGAATTCAGGCAGCTCCCATTTGAAGAAACAACACAGTTAACCATTCCTAGCAACTGCACACACTTCAATTTGAATTGCAGGAATATTTTCAAGAATAAAAAAAAAAACACATTTGTCTTACAACAGAGAAATAGTGAATGTCTAATACATAATAAACAAATATGACATCTCAAATCAGGATTTGGCCCAACTTGTACTTCCACAATGTCCTCTTATTTTCACTCTGACCTCTGTTAATCGGTGGAATAGAGTTTCTCAACTATCCGTAGAAGATTGCTCCTGTCTCAGTGAAGGTGAGCTGAAGAGCAGACACGTCTGAGGTAGAAGCTTTACCTCTGCTTTCCTGGTGCAACAGGTGTTGACCTGCCCAGAACAGCCTGAGCATAGCGAGATATCCCACTCAACCCTGCTGGGCCTGGGTCCACGATGACGTGCTACAGCAGCAGAGATATAGCTCCAATCTGATCATCAGACTGACTCGCTCTGATGGCCCTGGGTTCAACAGAGGTGCCATACAGAGAACACACGATAATGACAACTGTCAGAGAATCATGGCAAATCAGTGAATTGTAAATTACTATAAAACACCATGTTAATATATGGAAATGCAGGTTGTTACTTAGGTAATTGTAGCATTACTGCAGGTATAAGAGAAACTTATTGTAGTGTTACTTATTTTCCCAGTGTATTCTGATTCAAGTGCGGAGGTAACAATCCTAGTAGATGTAGTCACATAAATCATGACAGGGTCAGAGATTGCCCTACGTAAACACTACAGATACAATCATTGCTCAGGGACTACGTGTCCGACTATTTGCGCCATCTAGTGAAAAGTGATACTCTGACCTGTCCAGCAGCACACAAAGCCAGCCTCCATCCTCAGGTGAGATATCTCTGAAAGCTTCCCTCCTGAATCCCTTAACTAAATATTGTGAGTGTCCCTCTTGACATTCTAGAGCCTGCTTATTTACCTTCAGATCCCAAGGATTAGCAGCTTAGCACTTCTCCACAGTGGGCAGGTGGTCAAAGTTCACAGTCCCTGAGAGTGGTGGGAGTCCTGGCGTTGAACCTGTTTGAAAAGGTAAGGAGACTGACTATATTAGTTAAGGGATACATTGATATTGTTAATTTCTTCTTTATCAAAAAAATGTATCTTGTGAGAAGGAAAAATATAGAAAATCGTGAAAATATAAGACATAAATTCAATGCCTCTCAAAAAATTTGTAAGCACTTAAGGCTAATTATCTGATCAGACTCATAATCCCACTAATTCAATATAGATTCCCATACAACATCACCGAGCCAGCCTCCTGAATCCAGTTAAGGGCTTTACCCAAACTGCAATTACTGTTGAGACTTGGATTTTGTTCTGTAATGACTCAACTGAATTGGACTGCATAGCAGCCCTGTGCAGTGAGCCAAATGACTGCTAACATCCTCCTCTGTGGCTAGAGAAATGCTAGACCAGCCAAAATAAAAATGTGAATAAACTTTAACATTTCAGCAAGCTCTTATATATCATTTATTTTCAACTATCTTGGATGGATCAGAGGGAGATAATTGCTGACGAATTTGCAACAACAACAAAAAATCCTTCCCCCTTCTTCCCCTAGCATAACGTCAGACTTGGGTGTGCTTATAGCGCTGGTATTTTGGTACAGCTGTGTACTCTGACAGGACTATTAAATAATATTACTCTGTGTGATGTGGACTGTAAAGCTTTTAAGTGAATCACATGTACTTTGAATATGTCATTTAATGTTTCCATTTCCAAGCTTTTAGTGGAGGTAGAAGTACAACTTGGTGGTCTGACTTAGCTCTTGGATGGGTTTGCATATCAATTAATTAAAAACAATAACAAGATTGCAAAAATATGACAACAATGCAACACATTATTTATTGATATGGTTACACTTATCATCAGTCTTCTCTGTAGCCAATGAAAAGCCCCAATGGAGCACCTGCTCTCCCTAGGCTTGACTAAAGTGAACGGGCCTTGGGTGGACTGATAGAGTGCAAGACTTGACTAAATGAGGGCACATTGACTATGTGCACTGAAGGGAGGAATCTTCATCTGGGAGGCATCCACATGGGCGGTAAAGTGGGAGCTACGACAGCTTGGCCAAGTGGAAATGTTATCGCACCATACAGGTTTCAGTGAAAGCCGCTTTCTATGAGTACCAGGCCAAAGAAGGGATTGACAGGGACATGTAAAGATGTTCAACACCACAGACACTGAAGACGTTTATTAAAGCATATTCTTTTCACTTCACTTTCTCAGAAGCACACCACACACAAAAAGTTCTCAATCCTTTTGGCTGGTCTAACGTCTGCATGCATCTACATATACTACCATGAAGCTGCCCAATGGAACATATCCTCTCTAGACCACTATGTAGAACCTGGATCCCTCCCTCTTTCTTGTGACGATGCAGTTCTACCTTAGCGCTGATCTTGACATCTGTCTCCTGCAAGAAGGACAATAGTGTGCCTATTCCCAACCACTGACCCCCTACAGCTGGCCCCATGCAAATGGAAAGTGTCCGCTTCCAACAGCTGCCCTCCAGAGGTAAACACAGACAGAGAGTGCTTGTTCACGCTTATCTCTTTACCTGACATCAGCTTCTTCACTCACGCCTAAATATTTAACTCTAGCCAAAAATCCCTGTAAAAACAGACTATTTGTATCTTATGGAATAAGTGGGGGAAAAGGCCCACAATTGGCAGTCCGATTGATGCCAATTTTCAGAAGATGCTTTATCTGCCAAACTTGAATCAGGGTACCAAAATAGACATCTCATAATTGTAGAATAGGATTTATTTTTTAATGGTGTTGCATGCAAAAGGAGATGACCAAGTTTGTGGGTGCATTTCCTCTGGAACACACCATACAGCCAGTGTTGTGCTGTGAATTTGTTCCTTTAGTCTTGTGGTGGGACATCTTTTCCAAGGACGTTTAACCTAATCCACTTCAGCTGCCTTCGTTCAAGGCTGGTAACAGACACCCCAAGAACTGACTCTGCTGGTGTAACTGGGCAACCTGGACTCTGAGGTAGACATAACGTAGTAAACGTAAATCTGTCCCCCTCCATTTAGTATGATATGTTACGTTTCGAATGGTATGTATTTATTTGTGGCTGTCCATCATCCATTTTGTATGATATGATGCGAATTCTAATGTGCTGTGGCTAACGTTAGATAGGCTAGGGGTTAGGGTTAAGGGTAAAGGTTAGGTATAAGGTTAGAGGTAAGGTTAAAGGTTAGGACTTAAGTTAAAGGGTTACGGTTAGGGTTCAGGATGTGTTAGCTAACACTTAATTAGAGTTGCTAATTAGCTAAAATGCGAAAGTTGTCCATGATGAAATTTGAACACGCAACCTTTGCGTTGGTAGACGTTCACTTTATACACCTACCCATCCACCCCAACCAACCACCCTCCTTTTGTTTTTGCCTTAAGTAACCTTCTGTCTAATGTAACAATAACATATCATACTAATTTAACTGTCCCAGATTTACATTTACTATGTTACGTCTAGTTTGAGACCAGACTGAACTGGGAGACAGTTTTTTAAAAAGCATTCGACGAGTCTGGGTATGATCCACTTTTATGAAATGATGAGTAACATTTTCTTATTGCAGCGCGCGCCCCATGCCCCTGCTGTGAGAACTTGCTGCCGCAGATATGACTCTCATTACGTGTGCACTGAAGTCCTCAGGAGAAAAGCCTACCGTATCAGCTTTCCATTTCCACTGCCTTGCCAAATGCAAACCATGTTGTACAGTTGACATGTGACAAATATTAGAGTTGTTATGAAATATTTCAAGTATAAACATAAATTATTATATGATTTCAACTACATATGAGAACCACTTCCTAAATCACACTTTATAAACCATGTTATTTTCCACATCTTGGTGAAATCTTGTGACCTTTTCATAGCCCGAGTTTCACTGAAAAATGTAGACATACAGAAATAAACCATAGATAGAAACACCCAACCAGTGTGGCTGTTGTAACACCCAACCAGAGTGGCTGTTGAAACACCCAACCAGAGTGGCTGTTGAATAATACATTTCTTAAGATAAGGTTTGCATATAAGAAATACTGTAGGTTTTGTAAGAAATACTGTAAAGAACAAACTTTAACTGCAGTATTATTGTGTTTTATTTGTTATATTTGGGAGAGTGCCAGTCTTAACACGTCGCTACTTGTGCTACCATTTTTCATTTTTGAAGGTGTTAAATATACACATCTATTATAAACGAAAGCTTCCTTTTCAAAATAAGCGAATTATGCAGCATCTTCATCATCCAGGATTTCTACATATGGACAGCTTTTAAATTCTGCTGCCTGGGATTCTGCAAACCGCCCCTGAGAGTATTTTCCTGGATTCTAAAGGCAGTGGTCGGGTATGACACTGCTGGGTATTCTAACAGATGGAGACTCAGTATGAATCAGGACTAAGTCTTGGCCAAGGCCTGAATGTGTGTGTTGGACTACACATCACATTTCTGAAGACCACACAGGTTCCACAAGCATGTCTAAATCTCTCTGCTGCCCTCTATCTTAGTCACAACATCTCCCCGTGGGATGAAGGTCACAAGTTCAACACCAACGGGGTACCCTCACAGAGGCCTTGTCAGGCCATTTAGTGCTGCTAATTACCCCTAAAAAATAGATGTATTTTGATTAATACAAATGTGTTTTCCTGACTTTTTATTGGAGATAGGAAAACAATCATGAGGCTAATAGTGTGTGGAGCGCTTACTCACAGAAATAGGGATTTGAACCAATCAAATTATTCTACAGGGGATTTTTAACATTTTTGAATTTAAATACCAGTGAGATGGTACATAGTATTTTTCCACTTAGTGGAGTTCAAGGAGCCATTGTGTTTCCCATCACTACTGTTTAAGCCTCCTGTCCAACATCTTGTTCATTTATGCAACATGTGCTCCCAACCTGCTGCCTCTCCTATATAATCTCAAGGTGTTTATCGGCTGGAGGGAGAAAAACCTCAGCAGTGTGAGAAATGACCCCCCAGCCAGTGATCCCACAGCAACAACAACATCCTCCCAGTCCATCGTATTCCTGCGCAAATATACAGATAAAAAGATGATTTCATTACCTATGGAGCGGGTGTCTGAGCAGCAAGGGAGAGGAAGGCATAAGTGATCTCATCCAATGTGCTGAAGCCTCGCAGTTATAAATGAGTTTGTCATACCACCATGGTTGGCCATAAATGACCTCACCAGACGTGCTGCTGTAATAAACTAAACTAATAAGAATGTGCAGGAAGAAAAACACTGCCTGCGGTGAGCAAGACTACTAAGGACCGGGACCCGGCTGTTAAAAACATAAATCTTGCCCCTGATAAATCTCAACGGACGGCTGTCACCTGACTTGGCGAGTTGGAGTGAAGGGCGGGTTGAGTGGGTGGTGGGAGGATCAACGCTAGAGACACTCACACCTTGGACATCCGCAGCCGTGGAGGAACGCCCCCTCCACTGTGAAAAGAGATTTCCATATGTACTTGTACCTTCTGTGGCCCTTTAACCAAGAACAGATGTCCACAATAAATACCCTTGACCCACAGAGGCAATTCTAGCATGCTATCGAGGACACTTTTTTTGTAGTTTGCTGAACTTGTTTGTAGGTTTCTGGCTGGTCAACACCTGACCAATCTGCAAGGTTTAATACGGAAGTGTAAAGCGTATTTTTGTGTATCCCTGGACATAGGAGTATAGGAAACAGCAATATATTAAAATCTAATTGGGTAAAGTAACAGCTTAGCTTGCATATACTGCTGGCTCCCGGGGGAACCGTGTGCGAGCTGTTACAATCTGCCTCCTGTTATTAGGTGTGGTAATATCAACTTGCTATTTTACTCTTTCCACTATACGGAGATATTTGCATGTTCCTTTGTAATTTATTGACACATCTCTTTGGTTTCTTCTTGGCAACAACATATTTTTGGGGAACCCGGATTCGAGTCCTTATTGAAGGTTACCATCTGATGAAGAATGAGATATCTGAAAGTGATCACAAGTGGAGCATTTCAAAAGACACAAACAAATGATGCTGCCAGGCCCATTCTTTGGTAAGGGTGGTCACTTTGTGATCAACCATGCGAGGAGGATAAAGACTTGTTCACATGCTATTCAACAATATCCAGGTCAGATAAGCATGCTAATTGCTCACTATGTAAAATGTTTATTTTGTGGAGGAAGCTCAAACAAACTAAACCAATATTTACAGAGGTACTGCAGCCAAATATTCCCACTGTTTCCCAGGAACTACAGCTAGCTCATTTATCTTGAATTCGCTTGAGCACAAAGTTGTCCCTGACACTAAATGTCATCTGACTGTGATGCAGGAAACCAATGCTTGAGTACATGTTCCTGAACCTTTTTTTACTGGGGTATTAGTTTTAAAAAGCTTTATTGACTTCTTCGGGATCGGTGTCCCTCCCACGGGGTGGTTAAGCTAATGTAGGCTAATGGGATTAGCATGAGGTTGTATGTAACAAGAAAACTTCTCAGGACATAGACATACCTGATATTGGCAGAAAGCTTAAATTCTTGTTAATCTAACTGCACTGTCCAATTTACAATTATAGAGTACCATGCTATTGTTTGAGGAGTGCACAGTTTTGAACATGAAAAGCTATTAATAAACAAATTAGGCACATTTTGGCAGTCTTGATACAACATTTTGAACAGAAATGCAATGGTTTATTGGATCAGTCTAAAATGTTGCACATACACTGTTGCCATCTAGTGGACAAAATCTAAATTGCAGCTGTGCTGGAATAATACATGATGGCCTTTCTCTTGTGTTGCAAAGATGATGGTACAAAATAAATACAAAAGAACGGTTGGTCTTTGTATTATCTTTTACCAGATCTATTGTGTTATATTCTCCTACATTCCTTTCACATTTCCAGAAATGTCAAAGTGTTTCCTTTCAAATGGTACCAAGTATATGCATATCCTTGCTCCAGGGCCTGAGTTACAGGCAGTTTGAATTGGGTATGTCATTTTAGGCGAAAATTGAAAAAAAATGGTTCATGTCAACTGATCAGCAGTCTGTATCACAAATTAGGACATCTAGGAGTTTTAAAGATTTGAAAATGGCTATGAGTAAGATGGGAAGATGAACTTGGGTTAGCTTTAGCTTCATTATGGAGATCTTGAAGAGGAATTGGCTGTGCATGTCAGTAGTCACAGAGATCAAGCACATGAACTTAGGAACCTACCCAATGTCACCCTGATCTTTAGGTTACCGTACATCTGTGAACCTTGCATCACATGCTTGATGGCGGAAATCTTGGTGGTCTGTTGTTGGTCACTATTAAAACTGCATTATTTTTCTTCCCCTTGATCCCTGGCAATGTCTACAACACCAAGATGCCCTCTCTTGGAAGATGCAGCTGTGTGTGGTTACTAAACAGGAAACAGCTGTCAGGAGTTTCCCTATGCAAGGCTCTTTAGGTCTGGGCCCAGACTCCTGTACAGGTTGTCATGTTTGTTTTCAGAACAAGCAAGGTTCGATCTGAGGCGTTCCGGAGTCAATGGGCTAGAGGAATTTTAGGGTTCACAGGCAGATACTTTGTGTCTGGGGGTAAGTGACAGTACATGGCTGAACAGATGACCCATAAGTATACTGCACTTCTGTTCATATTACGTCACTTAAAAATAATATCCACATTCCATGTATTTTATGTTGCTTGTACATGAGTAATGTTCAATAACCTTTTAGCATTAATATTTGGACACCACGTCCAAAATGATTGGCACCCTTTATGAAAATAAGCAAAAAAGACTGTATAAAATAAATAATAGATATACTGGGCTATATTGTATGTTATATTATTTTATAGTAATACAATTGCTCGGAAAAAAACAATTCTTACAAGTAAGTAATACAAAAAAAATCACAAAAAGACTAATGACACTGTGCCTTTTTATAAAATGTTTCATGAAATTGCAGAAAACATTAGGACGGATCGGAGCAGTGGTGTAAAGTACTTAAGTAAAAATAATTGAATGTACTACATAAGTAGGTTTTTGGGGTATCTGTACTTTACTATTTATATTTTTGACTACTTTTACTTTACTACATTCCTAAAGACAATTATGTATTTTTTACTCCATACAGTTTCCCCGACACCAAAAAGTACTCTTTATATTTTGAATGCTTAGCAGGACAGGAACAATTTCAAAATCAAGCACTTATCAAGAGAACATCCCTGGTCATCCCTACTGCCTCTGACCTGGTGTACTCACTAAGCACAAATGCTTAGTTTGTAAATTATGTCTGCGTGTTGGAGTATACTCACATGTATAGCCATGAAATGCTTTGAAAGGCTGGTCATGGCTAACATCAACACCATCATCCCAGACACCCTGGATCCACTCCAATTCACATACCATTCAAATGATACACAGATTACGCAATCTCTATTGCACTCCACACTGCCCTCACCCACCTGGACAAAAGGAATACATATGTACGAATGCTGTTCATTGAATACAGCTCTGCATTCAACACCATAGCCCCCTCCAAGCTCATCACCAAGCTCATAACCTTTTGACTGAATAACTCCCTCTGCAACTGGATCCTGGACTTCCTGACAGGCTGCCCCCAAGCGGTGATGTTAGACAACAACACATCCGCCACACTGACCATCAACATTGGGGCCCCTCAGGAGTGTGTGCTTAGTCCCCTCCTGTACTCCCTATTCATGACTGCTTTGCTGTGCATGACTCCAACACCATCATCAAGTTTGCTGACGACACAACGATGGTAGACCATAAGGCTGCTAAACAAGACAGCTAAATAGCTAATGAAATGGCTACACGGACTACCTGCATTGACCCTTTTTTGCACTGGCTCTCTGACTTTATGCACACGCACTGGACACCAGCAGTAGCGGTGCGTGGGTAAAATCACTGGGGAAGTTGTTTGCTCTATAACTTGTTAGTTCATATGCCTTGCGACCGTGATATATGCTTAAAACTAGTTAGGGATAGGCGGGACGCAAATGTCTCAACTGGCCAATTGCCAGGGAAAATGCTGTGCGCCAGATTCAAATAAAATACTATAAAATTCTAACTTTCATTAAATCACACATGTAAGATACTCAATTAAAGCTACACTCGTTGTGAATCCAGCCAACATGTCAGATTTTAAAAATGCTTTTCGGCAAAAGCATAAGAAGCTATTATCTGATAGCCTGCACCATCTGCACCAGCAGTAAACAAAGGGGTTAGCATATTTCAACCCTGCAGGCACTACACAAAACGCTGAAATAAAATATAAAACATGCATTACCTTTGACAAGCTTCTTTTGTTGGCACTCCAATATGTCCCATAAACATCACAATTGGTCCTTTTGTTTGATTAATTCCGTCCATATATATCCAAAATGTCCATTTATAAAGCGCGTTTGATCCAGAAAAAAACAGCTTACAAAAAACGCAACGTCACTACAACATATTTCAAAAGTTGCCAATAAACTGCCAAAATATTTCAAACTACTTTTGTAATACAACTTTAGGTATTTTTAAAGGCTGTCTTCCACTTGTCTCCTTCCCGTATGGTAGGCATTCAGAATGTCCAACTTGGAGAAGATGACCGCCCCCTGGAGACGCTCGAAAGCCGAGGCGATGAGTGGTAGTGGGTAACAGTTTTTAACCGTAAGGTCATTAAGACCCCGGTAGTTGATACACAGACCCAGGGTCTTGTCCTTTTTCTCCACAAAGAAGAACCCAGCGCTGGTGGAGGAGGCAGATGGACGCATAATCCATGCAGTGAGAGAGTCCTCAATGTACCTTTCCATCGCTTTGGTCTTCGGACCCGACAGGGAATAAAGCCACCCCCAAGGCGTTGCAGTTCCCATGAGAAGGTCGATAGCACAGTCGTAGGGCCAATGTGGAGGAAGAGATGTGGCGTGGGTAGAGTTGAAAACCTTCTGTAAGTCCTGGTATTCTGCGAGAACGGAGGAGAGTTCCGAGGTTTTACCCAAGGCCGCAAAGAGACGTCCCTGGGCAGGCTGCGCCGACGTCAGACAATGTGCATGGCAAAACGGCGTCCAACCCATGATGGAACCTGTAGCCCAGTCGATTAGGGGATTGTGGCTCTGGAGCCATGAAAACCCCAAAACCATGGGTACACGAGGAGACTCCAGGAGCAGAAACTGCATAGACTCACTCTGGTTGCCTGACTCTCGCAAGTGGATAGGAACCGTACTGTGGGTGACTCTGCCAATAAAGCGCCCATCCAGCACTCTGACGTCCATTGGGATGGAAAGGGGTTGAGTGTAGATACCCAGCTCCGACCCCAGGGTAGTGTCCATAAAGCTCTCGTCGGCCCCAGAGTCAATGAGCACCTGTATGGATTTGGAATGGTCTCCCCACAGCAGGGTAGCATAGAGAGTGGTACGAGTAGTGAGAGATTGGAAACTCCCTGTATGGCTTACCAGTACACTCGTACCTACTGATGAGCCTGGTCTTTTAATGGGCAGGTACATAAGAGCTCCACAATACAGACAGCTCTTGGTGTTCAGTCGGTGTAAGCGCTCAGCAGAAGACAATCTAGCCCTGCCCAGTAGCATGGGCTCCGGAGGAGGCGAGTTGACAGCCCTCTGTGATTCCGATTGAACTCGGGTGACACCGAATTCTCTCGGAAATGTAGACTTCAGGGATTTCTGGGAATCCTCTGAGGCGAGTTGGAATTTGATGACGAGCGAGGGAGACAGGGAACAGACCCCCTCTCCCTCCTACATTCCCGTAGGCGCCAATCAATCTAGATGGTCAAGGCTATGAGGGAGTCGAGGTCCATGTGCAGCTCCCGGGCTGCGAGCTCAGCTTTAATCACCTCCGATAATCAGTGAAGGAACATTTTGAACAGGGGTTCCAGGTACTCACAGCCGCCAACATGCAAAAATCCACCACGTTGTTGGAGCAGCTTACAAGAGGGTTTCTCTGTACACAGGGGTGAGCTGCGAAGAAGCGCTGCTGGTGGTGGGGTTGCTGAGAGTCTGGGGGATTACTGTTGTGGCTTGCTGCCTAGTTGGGAATCTGCGGAATTGCTCCAGCAATGTATTGAACACATGGTCATGGATTTCTGCCAGGGTATGGAGTCCCTCCATAAGCCTTTGCAGTAACTCCCCATGTCTTCTAATGATGGCTCCTTGGGAGGAGACAGCATTGTGGAGCTGGTCAGAGTGTGCTGGGTCAGTCATGGCCAGTTCGTACTATCACGGCTCAGGCTAAGACCCAGATTCAGACACAGGAGGCGGATAGTACGAGTCTCAGAGTTTATTTCAGTACAAGGGACAGGCAATCGGTAGGTCAAGGCAGGCAAAGTCGTAATCCATATCAGAGTCAGGCAGGTACAGGATGGCAGGCGGGATCAGGGTCAGGACAGGCAGAAAGGTCAGAACTGGGAAAACTAGGAAAAGGAAAAACTAGAGCACAGGAATCACGGGAACATGCTGTTAGGTCTTGACTGGACAAGAGAAACTGGCAACAGACAAACAGAAAACGCAGGTATAAATACACATGAGGTAATGGGAGACACTTGATGGGGGTTGGAATCAATCACAAGACAGGTGAAACAGATCATGGTGTGACAGATTGGCTTTTATTTTATACTTTTTTTATCAAGGCAGGCCAAGTGCTCGCTGGCTTACCTTGCATTCAATGCATTCAACTCTTTATGACCAGACCGCATCAGATAGACGGCCTACACATTCAGATAGAGGGGCGCTGTTTCGTTCGCTCGGATGCTTTCTACGGTGAGATACATTCAACCTCTTGCGCAATGACGGAAAATCATGAAAATACAGAGAGATGAAAGATAAATTATTTGATGTATTTTCTTTTATTTATTTTGGGTGGGGAAGCATCCACGAATACACACCATTGGACACCTGCTGTTACGAAGCATGTAAATAGTACAATCATTTGATTTGATTTGATTTAAATATTGTTACTATGTGTAATTCTACATGGTTGTACATATGCACAATTCAGAGAGCTTGGCTTGTTTAAAATACTTTAATTTGGACTCACCCATCTGACAGCTCTTTTTTTTTTGGCAGAAATGTGACTGCGAAACAGCAGGAAACAGTAGCCTCTATACAGAATGTATTATCATAAGAAGTAAGAACAGTTGGTATATCAGCATTAAGTGGATATATCAACATTTATATAAAAAAACGTGCAATGTAAATACTGTATTCTGGGACTATGGCCAGCCTAAATATTGAGGTTTGAGTCGCTACCTCAATGGCATTCTCCTTCAATACATTTTTGCATTGAATACATCTTGAGTGTTTTCTTGGGTGAGTGAATTCTGTCCCATGGTCTTTTGCTACAAATCTCCACCACATTCAGCAAGAGAGATAAACACGCTGAGGCGAACATGATGTTGATGAAGATGGATTTTAAAAAGCACGTTAACCAGGTAGAACACCAGCAAGTGACCATTGATTTGACATTCTATTTATCAGCAGGGTATTCGGGGGACTTAATCATTTGTTCATCCAATGATTGTTGCTGAAGGCATTGTATCACTTAGATTTTTTTGAACGGTGTGAAGAATGTAGCCGAGGGTAGGGGTTAGGGCTGTCGCGGTGACCGTATTACCGCCACACAGGTGGTCACGAGTCATGAAGGCAGTCAAATTCCATATGACCGTTTAGTCACGGTAATTAGGCTTCTCCAAGCTCTGATGCTGTTGCTGGTCATTAGTAGCCTACCAAACGTGCTAACTGCCTGTTACTCAGCACTCTGTTGTACCTCTTATCACTCTGACATCAATGCAAATGTGATCGAAAATCTATCACTTCAAGACAGCCCATGAGCTCATGTTGCGCAACATTTCTATTGGCTATACAATTGCTCAATAAAACAGAGTGATGGCCTCTACTAAAAAGAGGATCCCATCAGCTTTCTATAGGCTAGGCCTACTATATTTATTTCTCAACATTCCTAATATTAAGCACATTGCTTATATTTACAACAGGAGTATAGCCTACCTGGCTGGCATGAAAATGAACCACGGGAAGTGTCCTCAATTTGATATTTAAGTGAATCGATCACATGTACTGTATATGTATCTTTTCCTGCTCTCCATGTTTTGATAAAGGTGCATGATGATGGTCTATTATAGATTTTAAATAATTCACATACAATATTTTGTAAAGACAATATTAAATCAAGGATAGTCTGATGGGTGACAATATTAGCCTATCACTTGTGAATGATGCCCAGCATAATAAAAAAAATGCCTATTTTTGTAACTTTTCCTAATAATAGTCGCTCACCTAATGTAGCCTAGCCCATAAGCCTATATGTTTTGATAAGGTTTGTATCACAACTAAAGTGACCAAATAAGGTCTTAAAATTAAGCACATGAATCCATTTTACGAGGGGTGTAGAGCCTAACTGCATACAGTTGAAGTCGGAAGTTTACATACAGTACACAGTACACATACAGTACAAAACTATCGTTTTGTCAAGTCGGTTAGGACCTCTACTTTGTGCAAGACACAAGTAATTTTTCCAACAATTGTTTACAGACAGATTATTTCACTTATAATTCACTGTATCACAATTCCAGTGGGTCAGAAGTTTACATACACTAAGTTGACTGTGCCTTTAAACAGCTTGGAAAAAAAAATATATATATATGTGATGGCTTTAGAAGCTTCTGATAGGCTAATTGACATCATTTGAGTCAATTGGAGGTGTACCTGCGGATGTATTTCAAGGCCTACCTTCAAACTCAATGCCTGTTTGCTTGACATCATGGGAAAATCAAAAGAAATCAGTCAAGACCTCAGGAAAAAAATTGTAGACCTCCACAAGTCTGGATCATCCTTGAGAGCAATTTCCAAATGCCTGAAGGTACCGCGTTCATCTGTACAAACAATAGTACGCAAGTATAAACACCATGGGACCAAGCAGCCGTCATACCACTCAGGAAGGAGATGCGTTCTGTCTCCTAGAGATGAATGTACTTTGGTGCGAAAGTGCAAATCAATCCCTGAACTACAGCAAAGGACCTTGTGAAGATGCTGGAGGAAACATGTTCAAAAGTATCTGTATCCACAGTAAAA
The DNA here is from genome assembly GCF_013265735.2 of Oncorhynchus mykiss. NCBI lineage: Eukaryota > Metazoa > Chordata > Actinopteri > Salmoniformes > Salmonidae > Oncorhynchus > Oncorhynchus mykiss. Next base: position 15,501,124 of record NC_048589.1, on the reverse strand, counting down.
CTAGTCCTATATCGACATAACCTGAAAGACTGCTCAACAAGGAAGAAGCCGCTGCTCCAAAACCGCCATTAAAAAGCCAGACTACGGTTTGCAACTGCACATGGGGACAAAGGTCGTACTTTTTGGAGAAATGTCCTCTGGTCTGATGAAACAAAAATAGAACTGTTTAGCCATAATGACTGTTGTTATATTTGGAGGGAAAAGGTGGAGGCTTGCAAGCCGAAGAACACCATCCCAACCGTGAAGCACAGGGGGTGGCAGCATGTTGTGGGGGTGCTTTGCTGCAGGAGGGACTGGTGCGCGCCACAAAATAGATGGCATCATGAGGACGGAAAATTATGTGGATATATTGAAGCAACATCTCAAGTCATCAGTCAGGAAGTTAAAGCTTGGTCACAAATGGGTCTTCCGAATGGACAATGACCCCAAGCACACGTCCAAAGATGTGACGAAACGGCTTAAGGACAACAAAGTCAAGGTATTGGAGTGTCCATCACAAAGCCCTGACCTCAATCCCATAATTTGTTTTTGGGTAGAACTGAAAAAGCGTGTGCGAGCAAGGAGGCCTACAAACCTAACTCAGTTACACCAGCTCTGTCAGGAGGATTGGGCCAAAATTCACCCAACTTATTGTAGGAAGCTTGTGGAAGGCTACCCGAAACGTTTGACCCAAGTTAAACAATTTAAAGGCAATGCTACCAAATACTAATTGAGTGTATGTAAACTTCTGAACAACTGGGAATGTGATGAACAAAATAAAAGCTTAAATAAATCACTCTCTACTGTTATTCTGACATTTCACATTCTTAAAATAAAGTGGTGATCCTAACTGACCTAAAACAGGGAATTTTTACTATAATTAAATGTCAGGAATTGTGAAAAACTGAGTTTAAATGTATTTGGCTAAGGTGTATGTAAACTTCCGACTTCAACTGTACATAAGCAGTGCGCGAGTTTCAAGTTTGGGGAAGATCATTTTTACCCTAAAAATGCACCTTTATAATAAAAGCATTACATGCATAATTGCATTTGCGGTCACTTTTGGTAATGGTGTTTTATGCTAATGGACCATTTGCGCTTATAGCCTACTACCATTGCTGCGGGTATAATGTGAAGAAATAGTCTAATGGTTAATTTGGAGAAAATATCCTTTCTATTTTTTTCACCTTTGTTCAATTGTATACTTTATACTGTAAAATAATGCCACGGAATTCTGAGAAAATCTTGTCTGCTAAATGAACTAGTGTAGCCCACAGCCATTTGTCATAGCCAGATCAGGACCTAACATAAGGACAACTCAGAGTATGCTATTCTGTTCTTCTGAAATAAACATTTTCTTCATATCATGTTTCTTTAGAACTGTCTAAAATAAATAATGGATTTATTGGTGTAGACTATATTACATGGATTTAGACTTTTTAAAATGTAGATGTTCCAAAAAGGACCCAGAAGCAGATATGGGAGATAGGAAAGGCTTGGTTCGAGCAGACGGGTCTTTTTTTTTACCTTTATTTAACTAGGCAAGTCCATTTAGAACAAATTCTTATTTACAATGACGGCCTACCCCGGCCAAAACCTGAACGTAGCTGGGCCAATTGTGCGCCGCCCTATGGGACTCCCAATCACGGACGGATGTGATTCAGCCTGGATTCAAACCAGGGACCTTAGTGACGCCTCTTGCACTGAGATGCAGTGCCTTAGAGAGCTGCGTCACTCGGTCTACATCCTGTCATCTTAGTGTCGCAGACAAACTCTGATTGTTCTTCCACCCACACCCTATCCCCTGCGGCCCCCAACACCACAATTCTCAACATGAACAAAGCGGAACCTATGACCATAGGTTGGGACTGCACTTCATCCAGCAGCCGACTTAGTAATGTCCAGTTTCTCATTGTCCAATTAGTGTGGAACCTAAAAAAATAAATGTGGAAGTGATGAGAAAAAGTAAATAAATCACCATGACCAGAAGGCAATATTGCATTTTCAGAAATATACATTGTTGCTGGTATAGTGTTCAGCTACACTTTTTTTTTTGAGGTGAATTCAATTGATGATTGTCCCACTATAGAACTGAAGGCCAGAAAACTGCTTTCCTTTAGTTTCCTTGCTCCCAAGTTTGAATACATCTCCCATCTTAATAACATGTGAACAATTACTTTTAAAATGTATTTTGTATAGATATTTTATGTTATAGTACCTTCTGGTCAGCCTTTGTTTTCTTGTTGGTGCGCAAGTAGTGGGAAAGAGGGTATTTAGACTTCTTGCAGTGATGAACCAGCTAGAATGCTGTTTGTAATTCCAGATGTTTTTTCAAGAAGAGGGCTCAGTGGGCGGGATAATACGGGAAACATTGTGCAAACAATGTGCGTTTTTTTTTTTCCAGACAAAGTTCAGGATCAAAGGTCCATGTTCGAAAAGAACACAGCACTTGACATCAGCAGCATTTATCGTGTACGGGATCTCCACGAACGTCAAATAGCCTACATTGCTTTTAACCCATTTGTTCCCACATTTTTACTCAGACATGCCACTATGCAAATCTTATGCCATTTGTAACGCTAATATATTTCATAACCTTTCCAAAATGTTATCACAATTTTTTAAAATGTAATTTTACCCCGTTTTCTAGTAGCTACTATCTTGACTCATCGCTACAACTCCCGTACGGGCTTGGGAGAGACGAAGGTTGAAAGGCATGCATCCTCCGATACACAACCCAACCAAGCTGCTTGGTCACGATGCTGTCTGTGTGGGTGGACCAATTCAGTTCGTCTGTGATGTGTACGCCGTGGAACTTAAAACTTGCATTGGTGCGGCCGGCTTCCGGGTTGGATGCGTGCTGTGTTAAGAAGCAGTGCGGAGGAGATGATTGTGGACTTCAGGAAACAGCAGAGGGAGCACCCCCCCTATCCACGTCGATGGGACAGTAGTCTGCTTCTTAACACAGCACGCATCCAACCCGGAAGCCAGCCGCACCAATGTGTCGGAGGAAACACTGTGCACCCGGCAACCTTGGTTAGCGCGCACTGCACCCGGACCACCACAGGAGGCGCTGGTGCGTGATGAGTCAAGGATATCCCTACGGCCCTCCCTAACCTGGACGACACTAGGCCAATTGTGCGTCACCCTACGGACCTCCCGGTTGCGCCCGGTTACGACAGAGCCTGGGCGCAAACCCAGAGTCTCTGGTGGCACAGCTGGCACTGCAGTACAGCACCCTTAACCACTGCGCCACCCGGGAGGCCTGTAACAGGATTTAAGAGACAAATACTCAATATAAATCGGTTATGTTTACGCTCCAAGATTGTCCATAAACATTGTATTTCATAGACATAACTATTTAATGAGGACAATAGATATCAATTTGAATTAAACTGAGTTCAATTAACCCAAGTTTAATTAATCCAACTGCAGTATTAAACAAAACAAACAAAACATAACAGACATTAATAACATTGAACAGGTCATCAGAACAGGTCAACTGGTCAGAACAGGTCATCAGAACAGGTCATCAGAACAGGTCAAGAGGTCAGAACAGGTAATCAGAACAGGTCAAGAGGTCAGAACAGGTCAGAACAGGTCAAGAGGTCAGAACAGGTCATCAGAACAGGTCAACAGGTCAGAACAAATCAAATCAAATTTATTTGTCACATACACATGGTTAGGAGATGTTAATGCGAGTGTAGCGAAATGCTTGTGCTTCTAGTTCCGACAATGCAGTAATAACCAACGAGTAATCTAACCTAACAATTCCAAAACTACTACCTTATACACACAAGTGTAAAGGGATAAAGAATATGTACATAAAGATATATGAATGAGTGATGGTACAGAACGGCATAGGCAAGATGCAGTAAATGGTATTGAGTACAGTATGCACATATGAGATGAGTAATGTAGGGTATGTAAACAAAGTGGCATAGTTTAAAGTGGCTAGTGATACATGTATTACATAAAGATGCAGTAGATGACATAGAGTACAGTATATACATATACATATGAGATGAGTAATGTAGGGTATGTAAACATTATATTAAGTAGCATTTTCTAAAGTGGCTAGTGATATATTTTACATCAATTTCCATCAATTCCCATTATTAAAGTGGCTGGAGTTGAGTCAGTGTGTTGGCAGCAGCCACTCAATGTTAGTGCTGGCTGTTTAACAGTCTGATGGCCTTGAGATAGAAGCTGTTTTTCAGTCTCTCGGTCCCAGATTTGATGCACCTGTACTAACCTCGCCTTCTGGATGATAGCGGGGTGAACAGGCAGTGGCTCGGGTGGTTGTTGTCCTTGATGATCTTTATGGCCTTCCTGTGACATTGGGTGGTGTAGGTGTCCTGGAGGGCAGGTAGTTTGCCCCCGGTGATGCGTTGTGCAGACCTCACTACCCTCTGGAGAGCCTTACGGTTGTGGGCGGAGCAGTTGCCATACCAGGCGGTGATACAGCCCGACAGGATGCTCTCGACTGTGCATCTGTAGAAGTTTGTGAGTGCTTTTGATGACAAGCCAAATTTCTTCAGCCTCCTGAGGTTGAAGAGGCGCTGCTGCGCCTTCTTCACAATGCTGTCTGTGTGGGTGGACCAATTCAGTTTGTCTGTGATGTGTACGCCAAGGAAATTAAAACTTACTACCCTCTCCACTATTGTCCCATCGATGTGGACAGGGGGGTGCTCCCTCTGCTGTTTCCTGAAGTCCACAATCATCTCCTTAGTTTTGTTGACGTTGAGTGTGAGGTTATTTTCCTGACACCACTCTCCGAGGGCCCTCACCTCCTCCCTGTAGGCTGTCTCGTCGTTGTTGGTAATCAAGCCTACCACTGTAGTGTCGTCCGCAAACTTGATGATTGAGTTGGAGGCGTGCATGGCCACGCAGGTCATCAGAACAGGTCAACTGGTCAGAACATCTCATCAGAACAGGTCAACTGGTCAGAACAGGTCAACTGGTCAGAACAGGTCATCAGAACAGGTCAACTGGTCAGAACAGGTCAACTGGTCAGAACAGGTCATCAGAACAGGTCGACTGGTTATCAATCATAAATACAATGTGTGAACATTATAACCATTTTAAGGGGTATGTATAGGCTCCCAGAACCTATGTTACTACAGCGCTGTCACCACGACCATCCTCTACACTCCTCAACAGCTACTGGACGTATGGAAAGACATGGGCCTGCCTGTTGAAACACCACAGGCTGGTATCCCACTGGCTACACTTCCTATGTGCAGGCTGAAGCTTTTTGGGGTATATTGTGTGCGTGTACGTGTATGTGGACATGGGAACACTCAGGGGCACCAAGGAGCAGGTTCACAGGTAAGTAGATACACACATACACAGTTTCACACTCATCATATGCTGCTGCTACTCTGTTCTTTATTTTACTATTTCTATCCTGATGCCTAAACATTTTACCCTGCCTTTATGTGCATATCTACCTCAAATACCTCATACCTCTGCGCAGTGATACGGTACTGGTACTCCCTGTATATAGCTTCGATCTTGTGTATTTTATTACTCTTGTTTCAATTTTAATTTTTCTAATTTGTTTTACTCTGCATCATTGCGAAGGGCTCGCATGCAAGAATTTTATGCTAAAGTTTACACCGGTTGTATTCAGCGCATGTGACAAATAACATTTGATTTGATTTACTGCACGTTCAACTTCCCTATCCATATGTTATTGTACACACTATGAACCATAGTAAATATTCGGCAACATCCATGGCTAATGACCTTTCGTGGTGCTTTGAGGCCTCGTGTGAAGTCACCTCAAACCCTTACTCTGGTGGAGCTGTTGACTTGTGATGGAGAATTCCTAATGAGAGGAGAAAATCAAACCTTTCTGTAATTGGACACTGTACTGTACACAGTAAAGATTCTCCAACTCCCCTGCCCCTGAATAACTTCGCTACCTGATCAAAAGATTGCTGAGGGTAATAAAAATTCCTCAACTACAGTTAAATTTACAGCAGCACTCATTAGTGTGAATAAAACAGATTAATACAAGTGCAACAAAATGTGACCTGTAGGTTTAATAATGAAGTGGAGTCTACTTAAGCATGTCCTTTCCATTCTCTCCAGCCATCCCGGACTTCACATAAAAGCCTTTAATGAAGGTGTACACTGGAAAAGGTGGCTGTGGAGAGTGTTGAGGGGATCTTAACTGCCCTCTGGTTCTGTTTGTAACCTCTAAATAGAAACGTGTGATTCAGCACACCTACAGTATCAAGATCTGTTGACCAGTATGTACGTTGCACATCAACTCTGTGCACTTCTACGAGCCAGTCTTAGTCTACTTTGTTAGAATAATGCAAAAAATAATAATACATTGGATGCTTCAATGATGTACTGTAAAATGCTCAATTTATGGGTTAAATGAAAAGTATCGAAATAAATTGTTGCTCCAGTTTATTTTATTTGAATCTTAAATGTGTTTAAATGTCAGGGCTCTAGCACGTACCAGTCTGATGTATTTATGTTAATTAAGCTTTAGTGTTAGCCCACATCGTGTATTCCCACAGGGACAGGCTATTAGTTCAGAGAAAAGGAAGCCACTACCTTATTATGGGGCTAATTTTAGGCACCAGGAAAATATATTTGGAGAGTCTTGGCGCAGGAGCCAAGTGCTGAAGTACCCTTACACTGTTCCCTATTCCCAGTGGTGAAGCAGGGGTGATTTTGGTACTTGAATGAGATCAAATAAACAATTTACAACGTATACAGTACAACTTCAAAAGTGGCTTATCGGAACAGGCATCAAACATGAATGATTCCACATGAAATAGCAACGCAGTATTTACCATAATTAGGGAAATATTTGTTCCATTAGTAAAGGACAAATAGATTAACATGGCTTTGGTTGAGAGGCTGTTGTGTAAGCGCACATTTTGAAGGATTATTGAAACATGAAATACAATGTGAAACTTTTGCAATGCAATTGAATGCAAAATGGTTTGATTTCAGATAGTATTGTGTTAGAAATGCACCATTAAAGCATTCTAGCTATCAACAGTGTCATGATAAGTATTTACAAAAATAGTATCTGACCAGTCTTGAATATGAAGATTTTCAGACATCAATATCTGTAGGATTACAAGGAAATAAAAACTTGAAAGCTTGTTGAGTGTCAGAACTCTCTTAAATCTTGGAGTCGGCTCTGTGCTAACTATAAACCTGGCTCGAGCAGTAGGGAGGAAAGGGGGGAAACTTAACAAACTCACATTAAACATGATGGCTGATTCATTGCAGATGAAACAAGTGAAAAGGACACTTGGACATCAGGTTCCAAGTAAATGATTTTAAGTAGCAGAGTTGACTCGAGAGATGTGGCGCCGGGCATCTCTTAAAACTCTGTGATGTTTATTAAGTCTCGACCAGTGAAAACCTATCATCTTCAGAAGACATCCCGCAGGTTGACAAAAAAAAAGATATATAAAAAATAAAAAAAAGAGTACGCTCCACTAATATCACTGGGAGGCAGTAATCCTGAGTAGGAAAAGGGTTGAAATAAATTCAGTTGAAAGAAATAAAGGGGAACAAAAAAGTTAAAACAACAACCCCAAAAGTACACCAGGCTGAAGGATTAAACAAATTTAGTTTGGGCTTATCGTGCAACTAAGCAAAGTTCAAATAAAAAATATAACTTTCACATAATCAAAAAGTACCAAGATGCAATATCAAATATTGTTTTGAACTCCAAATATATCAGCACAAAGGGGTATCTATGGGAAATCATCTGATTAACCTCTCTATAAGACCCATTGAACATTGTGTAAATATGCTACTTGACCTCATCAGGGTAGTTCAGCAGGAGGGTGAAGTTTAAAATATTTGTTGTTCTAATGTGACATCAATCTACAGCACACATTGCACACTGTATGTACATACGAGCCTCCACCCCTACTTCCCCAATCGGGCAGGACCACCCACCCACGCAGTGCTGAACCGGAGTCTAGAACTGGTCATTAAACTGTTTCCCCAGGTCAGTCAAATCAGACTTGTTAAAGCTGTGAAATGGGGGAAAGAGAGACCCCGCTGGAGGCTGTCCAGAAATCTCAGGCCTCAACAACCTGATCTTGATAATATTTCTGTTTGCTCCAGCTACAAAGAGATCTGCATCGGTCCACAACATTCTATCATCTGCCTGATGTCCTTAAATATGCTGGAGTGTGAGTGTTTGTATGTCTGATGTTGTTATATCTTTATATATTATAGTGTATGTGTGTGTGTGTGTGTGTGTGTGTGTGTGTGTGTGTGTGTGTGTGTGTGTGTGTGTGTGTGTGTGTGTGTGTGTGTGTGTTTGTTTGTCTGAGAAAACTGTCCAGAGTGAATATTGTATGGCTGAAAATAAGACCACCATGGCGCCAGAAGTTTCTAACAAGGGTTGGGACATGTCATACTGTAGGCCTATGTGTGCTACATGTTTACCATTGTCATCTAGTCCAATTTCTACAGTCCTCACTGGAATATCAGAGGATAGTAGTGCAATGAGACAGAGTGGTCTATTTGTGCAACTCATTTTGAAAAGGACAGCGTTACTCATTCCAAATGTGTAAAAACGTTAACCGAATGGACGTTAAGATTCCTCAGAAAGTTGGCCCACATGGTCCTGTGATTTCCGGCTGCGCCTCGAATTGTGTTGGTGGAAGTTCTATCTACCCATTTCCTCACTAAAATACTCATATGATATTCACGTTGTCACAGCTCTGTCCAAATCTGTAGAATGTGCTGGGCTACATTATGAGAGTGGTCAGCAACGAGGCCCATAAATCTCCTCTGTGCTAATCAGTGGGATGACTTAGCACAGCTCAGGGACTTTGCTGGAAGGAAATGGCATGTAAAAAATAGTCAAAAATATCCCTCACAGAAACCCTTTCCATCCCTAGCAACAGCAAACAGGTCCCATTGGGTGATTCTCTGCTCTCATAACTAACTTATTCTCTGGAAGGGGGGAGTTAAGAGGTATCATAACAATATGGCTGCCAAAATCAGACTGTAGATATTTACATCTGCAACAATGGCCTTCAAGATTCGCTCTGTGAGACATAAATGAAGAGGTTATGGCAGAATGATGAGGAGATTGGAGGCCTTACCCTCACGCTGAAGAATTTCACCCAGTGTTTTGGCTGTTAACCTGCTGAATAGAAATCATTTTGATTTTCGCACCGATAACATGGGAAGGTTTGCATACCAGGGAGAGCGGCAAGACGATTATTTGTGATCAAAGCCGGTGCAACAGGGCCACCATGTCTTTCTATACACGGGCAGCAGTCCGCACAGGGGAAGAGTTCATGACGTCACCTCTTTAGCTCTTTAACCAATGAGCCGTACGGTGTGCACACATGGTCGCAGAAACACACACGCAAACACATAGGCCCACACTACGTTCAAGTTCATTTCATCATAAGCCTGTTACCTGGGCATGCGGTGTCACACGTCAGTCCTAATATGGGCACCTTTTGGGCATCTTCCCCTTCAATAACATGCAATCATGAGTAAATGCATCTATTCTAATTGTGGTGGACATTGAAAACAAAAAAGGCAGTGGGTATTTAAAGTTAGAAGGGAAGTGAAGAGTGTAGGTGTTAAAGCCAATCCAAATGAGCAGTGTTACCAAATCATAGCCTCCTTCTTTCTGTTCCCAGCCAATGAATGATGGGTGAGTCTCTGATTCAATAGGCCTTTTTCACTTTGGGAGGAATTCTCTTCTGGCAGTAGCATTTCCCATAAATAGGTTCTGGTTACAGATTGTCTGCTCTCTCTTTGGTAAAGTGTGGGTGGCTTATTGGAACTACTCTTCATTTTAAGCAGACAAAAAAGCTATGAACAAAACCTCATGGGGCTACATTTTGGGTATTTTTGTATTTATTTCTTATTCTGCATGATATTTTTCAATTCTATTTATGATTAACACATGCAGGATCCTTCACTTTATGTTTGAGCACAGTGCCCCTCAACATTGTTAACCAAAGAAGGCTGACAAAAACATGGGCAGAACATTAGTCAATGGTTTTCTAGGTTGACTCTCTCTTTGATTTTGGAATATTACATGTTAACTTGCATTCCCGAAAATAACGTCTTTGGACTGAGTCTCATTACTCTGTGGTGACCAGATCTGAAACGTAGTAGACATCCAGCAAATGTTAACATTTAAAAGTCACTTATCGAGAACATGGAGAAAATGTGCCATGACCACATGAACAAATGGCAGTTAATTGATCGTATTGATGCAACAGCATGTTCAACATGCTTTTCAAACTGCAAAATTGGTTTGAGTGTCCTACCTTTTAATGCCTGTGGAGATAAACATAGAATAAGGATACTTGAACAAAAACACAAGTCAAGGGGAAATAATAACCAGAACTCAACTAAGCAAAGATCTAGCAACTTTAGAAAATGTACTTCTAAAGTAATGCTGGCCTATTATCAACACAACAATACGGTTATTAACAGAAACAAATACTCCTGGCACCACACTGCAATTTTAGATACCTGTTGAATAGTGCTTTGTGAAAGTTTGAGCAGGGCCGTTTCTAGCGTTTTGTGAGCCCTAAACAAGTTTTTGGCCACTACCTTTCAGGCAAAACATTTGAGTAGCCCTGACCTTGGCAGCAAAGAGAAACAGTTGCAGATTTAAAGTTAATGTTCTGCTATTCTACACGTTTTGCCATGGGGCGCAGATTTTTCCCCCCAGTTTTAAAGCTAATTTCCTGCAGTTCTACACATTTTGCAATGACTTCTGCCATGTTCATATGATATCTGAGTGATAGTGACTAACATAAACAATGGGGGACCACTCGAGGTCAGGGCCCTAGGACACATGCCTTACCAAATTCAGAAATTGCTCGTTGTGTATTCAACTCTCCTAACTAACACTAAGTTGGGCCCCCTAGTGATTGCAGGGCCCTAAGTGACTGCTTATGTATGCGTATGCGTAGAAGCGACACTAAGTTTGAACTAGGGGTGGAGCCTTATTCTCAGATGCTACACATTGGTGGCCACAGCGGAAATCAATCCCATGACCCTTGACATTGCAAGCGCCACCACAGGACCACCATTGATAGACACAGTCACAGAGTATCATTCCCTAAGTTGGGACCTTTAATTACACTCTTAGAAAAAAGGGTTCCAAACGGGTTCTTTGGCTGTCCCCATAGGAGAACACTTTTTGGTTCCAGGTAGAACCCCTTTTGGTTGCAGAGAGAACTATTTTGGGTTCCATGTAGAACCCTCTGTGTAAAGCAGTGGAGGCTGCTGAGAGGAGGATTGCTCATAATCATGGCTGGAACAGAGCGAATGGAATCAAACCATAGCCGAGTTTGAATACTCTTACTAACCGCACTAACCATGCTATTTGTGATGTGAATGGAGTTTATAGTATGCTTATTGGTCATAGTATGGATATAGTTAGTATGCCAAAAGTTCCCGGATGTCGTACTAAATTTGCCAAAATACAAAGTAAACATGCAGTGGACACTATTTCCGTGCTTTTAGGGCCCATACTGCAAATCTTCAGAAAATTGGAGTGGCTTCACAACGTTTTCAGATTTGAAGAAAATGGCGGACAATATGCAGCCGAAGTCCGATGAGAACGGATACAAAATGTTGAGCAATTTAATAATAAAGTAATGACTTTTCAAATAAGTCACGTTACGCTTTCTGTTGGCTGACAATTTGTTAGCTACGCTATCCTAGTTACCTAACGTTAGTTGGCTACTAATACATCAAACTTACCAGGCAGTATTATTAACTATCTTCTAACTAACTACCGACGTTTCTTGACTTGATTATTCACATAATTCTTAGCTAAGTGGTATAGTGGTTGTGTGTTTCAATGGACTTTGTTCATTCTGGCTATCTACTCCGATTTCAGAGCACTCTCGAGCAGAATAACTGATGAATTTACAAACGCTCAACACCCATTGAATATGGCCGGTGTAACGTTAAACATCAGCAAAATAAAAAGCGTAATTAAATTGTTGCCAGCAGCACAGTTACATTCACCAACGCTCTGGATAACATGAAAACAGCCTAACCAGCTCTACTAGGGCGAGTAAAATGGTCAGAGTGAGGTGTTCTCTCATTTGTATCTGGAAGTAGCTAGCCAACATTAGCCAGTTAGCTTGGGTGCCGTTGAATGTTTGAATCAACCCTACTCCTCGGCCAGGGCGTCCAGTGTGCGCTCTGAACGCTCCGAGAGCGAAATTAACTGAATTAAGAACAGACAATCTGGACAATCTGACAATGACCAGAATGCACTCTGGCACTCCAGATTGAATTCACAAACACACCCGAAATCGTAAAATGTTTAGCTAGTCATTTATTATGCTAACAAGCTAACAAGAGGTTGCATAGCAACAGCACCAACTTCCAGTAGACAGGCAAAGCCCTAGTATGCTCAACTGAAATGATACCGTTTGTTTACAGTATACCAAAATGAACTAATAGTATATAGTACAGTGGGGCAAAAAAGTATTTAGTCAGCCACCAATTGTGCAAGTTCTCCCACTTAAAAAGATGAGAGGCCTGTAATTTTCATCACAGGTACACTTCAACTATGACAGACAAAATGAGAAAAATAATCCAGAAAATCACATTGTAGGATTTTTAATTAATTTATTTGCAAATGGGGGTGGAAAATAAGTGTTTGGTCAATAACAAAAGTTTATCTCAATACTTTGTTATATACCCTTTGTTGGCAATGACAAAGTTCAAACGTTTTCTGTAAGTCTTCACAAGGTTTTCACACATTGTTGCTGGTATTTTGGCCCATTCCTCCATGCAGATCTCCTCTAGAGCAGTAATGTTTTGGGGCTGTTGCTGGGCAACACGGACTTTCAACTCCCTCCAAAGGTTTTCTATGGGGTTGAGATCTGGAGACTGGCTAGGCCACTCCAGGGACCTTGAAATGCTTCTTACGAAGCCACTCCTTCGTTACCCGGGCGGTGTGTTTGGGATCATTGTCATGCTGAAAGACCCAGCCACGTTTCATCTTCAATGCCCTTGCTGATGGAAGGAGGTTTTCACTCAAAATCTCACGATAAATGGCCCCATTCATTCTTTCCTTTACACGGATCAGTCGTCCTGGTCCCTTTGCAGAAAAACAGCTCCAAAGCATGATGTTTCCACGCCCATGCTTCATGGTGTATGGTATGGTGTTCTTTGGATGCAACTCAGCATTCTTTGTCCTCCAAACACGATGAGTTGAGTCTTTACCAAAAAGTTATATTTTGGTTTCATCTGACCATATGACATTCTCCCAATCTTCTTCTGGAACATCCAAATGCTCTCTAGCAAACTTCAGACAGGCCTGGATATGTACTGGCTTAAGCAGGGGGACACGTCTGGCACTGCAGGATTTGAGTCCCTGGCGGTGTAGTGTGTTACTGATGGTAGGCTTTGTTACTTTGGTCCCAGCTCTCTGCAGGTCATTCACTAGGTCACTAGATTTTTGCTCACCGTTCTTGTGATCACTTTGACCCCACGGGGTGAGATCTTGTGTGGAGCCCCAGATCGAGGAAGATTATCAGTGGTCTTGTATGTCTTCCATTTCCTAATAATTGCTCCCACAGTTTATTTCTTCAAACCAAGCTGCTTACCTATTGCAGATTCAGTCTTCCCAGCCTGGTGCAGGTCTACAGTTTTGTTTCTGGTGTTGGCCATAGTGGAGTTTGGAGTGTGACTGTTTGAGGTTGTGGACAGGTGTCTTTTATACTGATAACAAGTTCAAACAGGTGCCATTAATACAGGTAACTAGTGGAGGACAGAGGAGCCTCTTAAAGAAGAAGTTACAGGTCTGTGAGAGCCAGAAATCTTGCTTGTTTGTAGGTGACCAAATACTTATTTTCCACCATAATTTGCAAATAAATTCATTAAAAATCCTACAATGTGATTTTCTTGATTTTTTTTCTCATTTTGTCTGTCATAGTTGAAGTGTACCTATGATGAAAATTACAGGCCTCTCTCATCTTTTTAAGTGGGAGAACTTGCACAATTGGTGGCTGACTAAATACTTTTTTGCCCCACTGTATGTAGTATATACTCATTAAGTATATATGCAGTGTACAGTATGTTAGTATGGGTATTCGAACACAGCTCATGTGTTTGATACCATTTCGCGGATTCCACTCCAGCCATTACCATGAGCCCGTCCTCCCCAATTAAGGTGTCACCAACCTCCTGTGGTGTAAAGGGTTCTACATGGAACTCAAAAGGGATGAAACTGGAACCAAAAAGGGTTCTCCCTTTTAGGTTCTAGATAGCACCTTTTTTTCTAAGAGCGTACTGGTATGTAAAAAAAACGTTTTTCTCTTAAAGTTACCATGTTAAGTGTTAGGCTTTCCGCATGATTCTGTAGGGAAAGCTACCCTTATATTTCATAACTAAACAACATTAGCTTGGAGGACTGTCAGTTTCCATCATAACATTTCTTGAAGTAGCAACTATTTACAACATGAACAGTTTAATCTGACAGTTTAAATAGTTTAACAAGCTCTCATGGTTTTTCTGCCTACTATAATGGAGGCACTGAGAGTTGCTAGGATCTGTAACTACAGTGTAATATAGGCAAGTTCCAGTATCATTACTGTAGATAGTTTAGTGCTTCAATTAGAAGGAAAACCATCCATATGGCACTGATATGCATCTGCAAGTAATAAAGTCTGTCTGGGATGTCATGAGTAATTTTGTCATTCATTGCTTCTGGATTTATTTGAATCATGCAACATAAATTATGTGGTGCAATACTGTGTAATCAACGTTAACTAAACATGTCCTAAACTGACTACCATAGATAAAAAATGATTAAGTTGGGCAAGGATTGCGAAACTTTGGAATTCTTTGAAGCCATGCTGATTCCCACTAAAGCCAGGCGGGAAAATAAGTCGATTTTATTTTACATGATGATTCATGGTGACTTCTGAATGAAGTCCTTAGCCCTTGCATCACTATGCAGGTAAATCAAATCGGAAAATTTGCTGTGCCAAGACATTCACGGCCAGGGCATCTTTGCAAGAGACAACCTGCAATATGGGCTAGCAATAATGTGGGCCTTTTTTTCTCCTCTTTCAGCAGAAGGTGAGAAACCCAGCTACCAGCATTTCAGTCATATTTGTAAGCAAAGTTCTTGCGATAGATAGTGGGACCCTGGAAGCGATGGGTTGTTATAAATTACCTGGCGATGAGTGTGATAAACCTTGTCCAAACAGCTCCCTGCTGGAATGGGCAGCGTCCAGATCTTCACCCATCTCTTCCCACAATGCTTTGTCACATTTGAGGAGATCTGAATCTGGATGTGGTTGACTTGGGGGCAACAACAAAAAATGTCACATACAATAGTTATTAAGCATATGCAACACCAAGTTATTGTGTGCCTACTGAAGCTGTCCACCCACAGGGAGGGACATTGCATGATGGGAATAACAAAATGCTGTTCTTTGATGAAGTTGGTTGAGATTTGAGAAATAGTTTCAAGTCCGCATGAGACTTCCATATACTAACATTATAAAGATTCCAACTTTGTAGTTAATTTGTTCAAGGTCAAAACGCTGTACTGTCCTCTTAGCCAAGGGTATTTCGGTAGTTCTCAATTTTCTGGCAGTGTTGTTTGCCTTTTATAAGGATGTACAGTACAAGTTATCTATGGACAAAGTGTGTAGTTTAAAATAAAGTACTCCTCAAGCATTTGTAAAGTCCTGTTCCCAAACACATGAAAGGCTACGTTGTACTCCACCAAAGGTTTCCCAAATCTAAACATAGCATTTCTTCACATAGCCAGACAGTTAACCACGTAATGACCATGATAAGACTGTTCTTTATCGGGCTAGAAAAAAGGCTTTGAGGATAAGACTCAGTGGATACTAATTAAGACAATACAGTCAGTCAGAGCTTGGAAAGAACAACTTCATGTTTAATTGCTTAAATCAACATGATAAGATGCTCTTTAAATGTCTGCGCTAGCCTGGAAGCATGCTGACATTTCGAAAAGGCATTTGTTGTTTACTTATTTTCCAGTCAAGCCATCCGTTTAAAAGATCCAATCGAGCACAAACATCAAGGCGGAGACAACGCAAAATACTAAACAATACCATACAAAAATGAAAAAAATAAATATTTTTTCTGAATATTGCAGATATCCAAGATAATAGATCATTTTTGGGGCTTTGCAAGGAGCTAGCCAAACGTAGAGAGGAAAAGTTAATGAGTACAGTCATGAGATTTCAGTGGTGGTCTCCTCCTACTCATCGGACTAGATTGTTCAGAACCAGCTCTATCTCATTATCAATACCATTACAGATGAAAGCCAAAGCCCAATTCAGAGTGGCTCCAATTGCCTCAATTAAATATGTGTGGTTGAATGATAATATCTTTTCCTGAAAAAATACAAGAAAAAGACTTCAGCATGAAATAATCCTACAATCAAAAACAATCAAGTTCAACTTTGATGTTGTTGTTCTACCAAATCTTAGGAATACATCTGGGGTAGAAATTGTGTTTTGGGCTGAGCCGGCAGGCGCCGCTGGACCGCTGTGTCGTGGGCCATGGGGTAGGCCCTTGTTACTACGGTTACCATGGGGTTCCTGCTGGCAGGCTGTGGACTGCCAGCAGGAACCCGCCCACCGAGCGAGAGAGAGAGATAGAGAGAGAGAGAGCTCTACTCCACCAGACCAGACTGCCTGAGCCCCCAAGCCCCCAAGTCCTTTCAGAGCCATCCAAAGGCTATCCTGGCACTGTCTCATCCCTGCATCAAAACCAGCTGAGGAGGAGTGTCGTGTGTCCAGCAGTCGTGCTCAGACATATTTGTTATTCTTATTTGTTATTATTATTTGCTATTCTAGATACAAACTTAATTGTTAAGTAAACGAACAAGCTATACTATTGATGTTGGGAAGCTATCACCGCACCTCCATCAGTTTATTCTGTATTTGACAAATGAAGGGAAAGGGGTAAAGGGGGCCACTCTACCTTATACAACAGACAAGTAATTGAAGCAGTTAACATAATATAGAGTGGGGTTTCTTTACATTTAGTATCACTCCGTCAAGGGAAATATAGTTTTCTTTCTAGCAAAGATATCTACATATATTTCAGGATGTTGTGTAAACCTGGAAATAAATCAGAATTCATGTAAACATTACAGTTTTGAAAACATAGCTTGTCCAAAAAAAGTGGTCTCTTGGCACAACTTACCCCAGGTAAGCTGATCCGCAGGACAGTGTATGTGAAGCCACCTATACATTTCCGCACTGAAATAAATGTTACAACTACCTTCTTAAAACCATATATCTTTATTTCCCAAACACAATTCAACACGTTTTGGTCTTTTAACACAGGCTTAACACACACTTTGTACTTGTTTAAACACTTTTAACATAGGCCAGGCCCTGTTGTTACCTGCCTTGCATTTTGCCTGGGAAGAAAACACTTCAACATGCTCAAATTGCCATTGACTCAACCATTGGCTCAACTTACCCCATGGCAAACATTTTGACTATATTAGCCCACACAGCTACAGACTTTCATGCTAGGTTTAGCACCTCATATTGAAGCTCATATGGACCCCAACTGATGTACAGAACAATCTTAAAGTTATCTACTTCGGTGTAGATACAAGCATCATGAAACCTCTTCACACCAAAAAATAATTAGACTTTTTACTCACCTTGCTTATCCCTTTTTTCATGTGGTTTCTTACTTCAAAGACTCCTTGAAATGATGACCTCTTCCTATATATTTCTTCAAATTGTTAATTTTGTGTACGGGTTCCTGGAAACAAGGGTGGTTCAACCCCTTTGGCTTAACTTACCCCACTATTCCCTACTACTGTGGAAAGTCACTTTGGTGATGATATGATCATAAACTCTCTTGGTGATGGACAGTATCTTTTGATCTTCTGACTACAATTTTCTATGTAATGTCACATGTCTAAAAACGGACTATTTCACAGCTGGAAGCATCTCACAAGACAGTTTTCCAGTTTGGCTGAACAACAGTGTAGTCTCCCCCTGCCCAGAGGACTACACAGCCACTGAGGCATGCCAAACAGAATACTCCCTGATTACACTAGGCTGCTGGGCAAAATATATTTCTTCAGTTGTTAGACATTACAGGAGCAAATAAACAGGGCAATGATTTTCCCATCCTAAGTCAACAAAATGCAGAGGTCAACCTATCTCACCGGTTTACCCCGGCCCAATTATCATTAGGATGTCGTGCAGCTGCAGGAAATGATACAGCAGACATATTGGAGCTAGACTGATGTAGATACAGTATTTAGACTGTTTGATCACCAAACAAAGGATCTGAATGACTCTGCCACTTAAGGTCTCAGACACCACAAATCACAAGTGGTTTTAATCTACGCCACTTTCTTGATTATGGTTTAATTTGTGTATTGCAGCAGTAAACGGTTGTTCTTGACATTTCACATTGGCACGGAAATTAACATTAGGTGAAAATCAGATATACTAGGTTTGAGACGGGTTTGGTGCCCTGTAGGCGCCAGTTGACTCCTTTCTTGTTCTGCACTCCCTGTATGATGGGACATCTGTTTGCAGGCCTGTAATATTGTAGCAGGCATTGTGCAAAGTATTAGACAATACCCACCTATGGTACTTAGCTGTGCTGTGGAATTCCAGCTCAGGCCTAAATAAACCATAGCCTGCTACGATGCAGGCTATGGTCTTCCGCACAGACAATGCACATAATGATGCAATTATTTACATGAATTATTGCTATAAATCGTAACATTTGCTTCAGTAACAAAATCATTTTGATTGGGAAACTAACTGTATATATATAGATATTCCACAAACAAACACCTTCATTGAAACAGAATGGTGGTCAACTATGACAGGAATCTGTGAGCCAATGAAGCATAGTTTCCGATGGCCAATGCTGACCTTAAAGGGATCATTTTGGGTAACTTCCTACTCACCCAGAGTCAAATGAACTCTGGTATACCAGAGAGGCGGGAGACTCTGGCAGCGTGCAGTTTAAAGGATGCTGAAGGTAGCATACCAAGCTTAGCTCAATTGCTGGATGGCTAAATATTACTAGCCAGCTTCTCGCAAAAGCAGTGAAATAGACTTAACTACACAAAGGATGGGTGGTTAGGACTTTGTACTCTAAGTAATCTTTACAAGTATATATGAAATTATAATATTTTGATTATAGTTGTTTTTGGAACTATTATCTCAGAACTACTGTACACATATCATGAATCCTCTGTGACAGTGGGCACAAGGATAGGCTGTGTGCGAGTGTCAACACAGCTAGCCAGCAGAGACAGCAGGACAGTGGCAGTCTTGAGTGACTTTTATAGCAAATGTTAGCTATATATCAAGTAAGCAAAGTGTGAGAAGAGTATATCAATGATAAATTGATTGGACATGATTTGCAAAAACAAACACCTGTATATATGAGGTCCCACAGTTGACAGTGCATGTCGGTGCAAAAACCAAGCCATGAGGTCGAAGGAATTGTCCGTAGAGCTCCGAGACAGGATTGTGTCGAGGCACAGATCTGGGGAAGGATACCGAAAAATTTCTGCAGCATTGAAGGTCCCCAAGAACACAGTGGTCTCCATCATTCTTAAATGGAAGAAGTTTGGAACCACCAAGACTCTTCCTAGAGTTGGCCGCCTGGCCAAACTGAGCAATCAGGGGAGAAGGGCCTTGGTCAGGGTGGTGACCAAGAACCCAATGGTCACTCTGACAGAGCTCCAGGGTTCCTCTGTGGAGATTGAAGAACTTTCCAGAAGGACAACCATCTCTGCAGCACTCCACCAATAATTCCTTTATGTACGCTTACCATGCTGCACCTTGGTCCAGTCCTGCAGCCAGCCGTTACAGAACCACCCACCAACCAAGAACCAAGCAGCATGGTATCAGGCAGCAGCGAGATCTGGACTATGTCACAACTTGGGACGAGATAGACAGGTGGTCGGTCGACCCAGAGAGAGTGCCGGAGACTGCCTGGGATTCTCTGTAACAGTGTGAGGAGGGACACCGGCGAATGGAGTTCAAGGAAGCCCGAGAGGCAGCCGCAAAAATGTATTGGGGGGGTGGCATACGGGGAAGTGGCGAAGTCAGGTAGGGAGACCTGCGCCAACTCCCCGTGCTTACCGTGGAGAGAGAGGGACCGGGTAGGCACCGTATTATGCCGTGAGGCGCACGGTGTCCCCGGTGCATGTGCATAGTCCGGTGCGGCACATTGCAGTGTCTCGTATCGGCCGGGCTAGAGTGGGCATCGAGCCAGGTGCCATGAAGCCGGCTCAGCGCATCTGGTCTCCAGTGCGTCTCCTCGGGCCGGTGTACATGGCACCAGCCCTACGGATGGTGTCCCCGGTTCGCCAGCACAGCCCAGTGCGGGCTATTCCACCTCGCCGCACTGGCCTGGCTACGGGGAGCATTCAGCCAGGTAGGGCAGGCTCGGTGCTCGAGACCTCC
Source organism: Oncorhynchus mykiss (assembly GCF_013265735.2). Classification (NCBI taxonomy): domain Eukaryota; kingdom Metazoa; phylum Chordata; class Actinopteri; order Salmoniformes; family Salmonidae; genus Oncorhynchus; species Oncorhynchus mykiss. Next base: position 15,480,680 of record NC_048589.1, on the reverse strand, counting down.
AGTGCGCCTTCACGGTCCGGTCTATCCGGTGCCATCTCCACACACCAGCCCTCCGGTGGCAGCCCCCCGCACCAGGCTGTCTCTCCGTCTCCTTCCTATAGGTGCTCCCGCCTGTCCAGCACTGCCAGAGCCTTCCTCCTGCCCAGCGCTGTCAGAGTCTCCCGCCTGTCCGGAGCTGGGATCCGGAGCTGCCAGAGCCTCCCGCCTGTCCGGAGCTGCCAGAGCCTCCCGCCTGTCCGGAGCTGCCAGAGCCGCAGCCCCTCAGTCCAGAGGCGCCCCTCAGTCCAGTGGCACCCTCTACGAGGGTCTTCAGTCCCGGACTGAAGAGGCGCCACCTAAGTGGGCCAAGACTGAGGTGGAGTGGGGTCCACGTCCCGCACCCGAGCCGCCGCCGTAAGAAGGCCCACCCGGACCCTCCCCTTTAGAGTCAGGTTTTGCGGCCGGAGTCCGCACCTTTGGGAGGGGGGGGGGGGGGGGGGGGTCCACAGAGAGGCTTTTTATTCTCTATTTTGGTTAGGCCAGTGTGACTAGGGTGGGCATTTTATTCTATGTTTTATCTTTTTTTCTATGTTTTGTATTTCTATGTCTTGGCTTGGCATGGTTCTCAATCAGGGACAGCTGTCTATCGTTGTCTCTGAGAACCATACTTAGGTACCCTTATCCCCCACCTGTTTTGTGGGAAGTTAACTTTGTAGTTGTTCAGGGCACATAGCCCAAAGCTTCACGGTTGTTTTTTTGTTCTTCGTTTTGTCGGCGTCATTTTTAAATAAAGTTCAAATGTACACTTACCATGCTGCACCTTGGTCCAGTCCTTCAGACAGCCGTGACACCATCAAGCGACATAGAACCCAAATGAGTAAGTTGATAGAATCTAATTTCTTGTAATTATCAGTCAAATTAACAAATGTATAAAATATTGATAAGTACGTACAGCCTTGTAAGACTATAAATGACCACCCAGTTTTGGAGTAGTTAGAAGGTATATTGTTTTGCTTGTGGGAGGAGCTGGCTAGTAGATATCCATAGACTTTCAGCAATTGTGCTAAGCTAACAATATGCTATCATCAACTTCCTTCAATCTGCACGCAGAGACATTAAAATGGTATCCATGAGTATGTCTGACTCTGGGTAAGTAGGAAATCCCAAAATACGTTTCCCTTTAACCTTTGAAAGTCTAGCAACTTAACATACAATTGTGAACTGCAATTTCCTGGTGTAATTCCATGAAAACATTCCTGAAATGCATCTGGTTGGAGCCCTGTTCGGCACAGTGGACGCGTCATAAAACCTAGCATTAAAACCTGGCAATATTTCCAATCCTTCTTTCCCCATTCATTTTTGCATCTGGGATTTTACAACTACTTCATCTGTGTTTCATATGGGCTTACCCTGGCGTGATGTTTTGATAACCGTGTAATTCTCTCTCGGACAAGGTGAGTTTTATGAATATATTCGCCTCAATTTACTTTAAAAAAACTTCAACAATACTACAAATTCCTGAAGGAAGCTACTGCACGTCATCTCTAGCCGACACTGTCAACAACTATTCACCAGCACGATCAGAGACCTTCTGTGTCCAATCCATGAACTCTGGTCCCCTTTCTCTGTCTTAGCTAGCGACTGACAACAATTTAGCTAGCGAGTTAGCAGAGCAGTAGATCAAAAACATTTTTTTATTTACTTAGCCTAGATTATTGTTTGTATGGTATGTCTGTGTCCAATCCATGAACTTCCTACATCCCCTTTCACTATCTTAGCTAGCCACTGACTACATTTTAGCTAGCTAGTTAGCAGAGCAGTTGATACATTGTTTTGTATTGTTTAACTTAGCCTAGATAATTGTTTGTACAATATGTCGACTTTGGTGTCTTTTTCAGACCGTATGGCATTTTCTAAGGATGAGCATAACAGCATTACAAGGGGAGAAGAAAGCTATAAGTCTGGCTATGTAGAGAAGTGCAGCTATAGCGAGGGGAAACTTACCGTTTTGGTCAGGGCCAGCATGAGGGAAGTTTATGAGGGAAGTGCCCTCCAGACCAGATGGTCTGGAGGGCACCACAGCAGTGGTGGAGGTCAAGTGTCTCTTATGGTGCAAGGGACCTTACCATTGAAGAGGCAGTGAAGTCGAAGGATTTTTATATCAAGGAGGAAGGGTCTTACAGCCTCCGTGAAGACCATACTTACTGGCACCAGTTCCAAGGTCAGCTCCACATCACTGGAAGGGAAACCTGCTTCTTTGTTGTGTGGACCACCAAAGCCACCATCAACATCCCCAGCCAGCATGACGACCTCTGGCAGACTCATATTGCTCCTCCTGTCAGTACCTGTTTTCAGGGAAGAATATATTACACATAGCTCACACACACACACACTCACACACACACACACACACACACACACACACACACACACACACACACACTCACACACACACACACACGGCTCCCAGATTAGGTTATATTACAGACAAGTTTTGCTCAAAGCAGCCAACTAAAGTAACGTAGTTAAGTGATGTTCAAATTCTTTATTACCCCCTGTGTCTTACTTAATGAATGCCCCAGTCATCCCTGCCTGTACTTGACATTGTTGCCAAACAAGTGAACAATGAATAAAGATCATACACAAACAATAGGCTCCTAGAATAGGATATTACATTCAAGTCTAGCTCAAAGCAGCCAACTAAAGTAATTCAGTTCACGTAAGTGAAATCACAAAGGCTGGTCTGAGTGCATCTCCTCAGTTTCATTCAGTAGTACAACACAATTCACATTACATTTTTGTATGGGCACAGTGGGAATGTATATCTGGGATATTTAAATTATGCCATACCCCCAGAGTGAGAGAGCACATCAAATCAAATGTATTTATATAGCCCTTCTTACATCAGCTGATATCTCAAAGTGCAGCTGCAACATTTCCCGTGTTTTGCCAATTTCTACCTTTGTTTCATTCGGGGTTACAGCACCCTTGCTTCCCCTCCTTTCTGCACTCACCTCACCCAAGGTCCCATTGATATGGTCTCCAGCAGCTGACCGGGTATTCTCAGACCTCAAGCAGTGATTCACTACAGCCCTCACCGTAATCCATCCGGACCCAGCCCGTCAGTTCCTGGTGGAGGTCTTCGCCTTGGATGGCGGAGTGGTGGCTGTCCTAATCCAGCGTTCTGCCTAGGACCAAAAGCTGCATCCCTGCGCCTTCCTTTCCCATCGCCTTCACCCCACTGAGAGGAACAATGAAATGGGAAATCGTGAATTACTTAGTTGGAGAGGAGTCACTGGTTAGATGGCGTTGGAGTGGAGTCACTGGTTAGAAGGCGCGGAACAGCCATTCTCAGTGTGGACAGACCATAAGAGCCTAGAATATCTCCATACCGCCAAATGCCTCAACTCCAGGCAGGTGAGATGGGCCGTGCTATTCACTTGTCTCCATTTCACTATCTCCTACTGCCCGGGGTCCAAGAATGTGAAGCTGACGCACTCTCATATCTGTACAGCCCCGCAACTACACCATCCTCCCTACGGGGGGGGGGCTAACCAGACTCTGCCCGTGCTCCTGTTCTGGAATGGGCACATTCCTCGAGACTCATCTGTCATCCTGGCTCCCATTGGACCTTGACCTCCGTCCGACAACGTTTTTGGTGGCCCACCATGGTTCCTGACGTCTCTGTGTTTGTTGCCGCCTGTACTGTGTGTGCGCAAAACAAAACCCTGTGGCTAGCGCCAGCTGGCCTCCTTCAACCACTCCCTGTCCCTCATCGCCCCTGGTCCCATATCCTTGAACTTCATCACAGGCCTCCCTACGTCAGATGGCAACACCACCATCCAGGTTTTCCAAAGCCGCCCATTTTATTCCCCTTCCTAAATTGCCCTAGCTAAGGAGACGGCCCAGCTCATGGTGCAGCACGTCGTCCAGATTCATGGACTGCCGGTCGTCATGGTCTCCGATCGTGGTCCTCAGTTCTCGTCCAGCTTCTGCAAGGTGTTCTGCACCCTCATTGGCTTGTCGGCCAGCCGGTCCTCTGATTTTCATCAACAATCTAATGGCCAGTCGGAGCGAGCCAATCAGGACTTGGAGAAGACTCTTCGCTGCCTCATCTTCACAAATCCCACCAACCAGAGGCAGGAACTTGTGTCGGTGGAAAATTCCCGCCGCACCCTTCGCAGTTCTGCTATGGGTCTCTCGCCTTTTAAGTGTACCCTAGAATGTCAGCCCCCGAGGTCAGTATACCTTCTGCCCAGATGTTTGTCCATCGCTGGGCCACTCTTTGCAAGACCACCTCCAGGGATCAACGATAGGCGGACCGCCACTGGACCCCTGATCTTGGGCAGAGGGCATGGCTGTCTACTCGGGATCTCCCCCTCCTGGTGGAGTCCCGCAAACTTTCCACCCGTTTTATCGGACCTTTCCAAATCTTTACAGTCCTTAGCCCCTCTGCTGTTCGCCTTCTGTTGCCCATCACTTTCTGTATACATCCCGCTTTTCATGTGTCTAGGATTTAAACCTGTCTCACATCCCTTTGTCTCCTGTTACCAGGCCCACTCCTCTCCCCAGTCTCATCAACGGCCAACCGGCATATACGGTGAGGCGCCTCCTGAAGGTTTGACCCCGAGGCAAGGGATTCCAGTACCTGGTTGACTAGGAGGGTTATGGCTCGGAGGAGAGGTGCTGGGTCCCCGCTAGGGACATCCTGGACCCAGCCCTCATCGCTGAGTTCCTTCGCTGGTACCCTGGTCAACCAGCTATTCGCCCAGGTAGGACGCCAGGTGACTTCCCTAAGGGGGGTTACTGTCACACCCTGATCTGTTTCACCTGTCTTTGTGCTTATCTCCACCCCCAACAGATGTCTCCCATCTCCCCTCATTGTCCCCTGTGTATTTATACCTGCATTTCCTGTTTGTCTGTTGCCAGTTCGTTTTGTCCCGTCAAGTCCTACCAGCGTGTTCCCAGGTTTCCTGTGCTGTAGTTTTAGTTTTTTGTAGTCTTCCCAGTTCTGACCGTTCTGCCTGTCATGATTCTGCCCACCGTCCTGTACCTGCCTGACTCTCATTTGGAATACAACCCTTTGTCTGCCTTGACTTACCTTTTGCCTGCCCCTTGAACTATTATAAACATACAATCTGCCTCCTCTGTCTGCATCTGGGCCTGAGCCGTGATGTCCATGCAACAGATGGCCTGAGGGATGCACTCCTGTTGGACTGGAAAACAAACTGACATTTGGTCAGCGGTATTTATTTTTCATTGCTGTTTCACCATATTGATCTGGACAGAATTTGCATTGGTTATCATAACGCAATCCCACCTTCGACAATGTGACAAGAGGTCCCTCAACACCCAATACTCATGCCTCATTGTTTGTTCTTGTTTCCCAATCAACCATCTGGATCTTCTCCTATGCCATGGTGGATGAGCTATCGTTTTCTGGTAAATACAGGGCCATTTCTTTCCCACCGGAGAATGGCAGCTACAGACCCGAGTGTCACTGGGTTTCCGGTCCGCCCATATGAAAGCTATCTTGTAATTTTTTAAATAATAATTAGCTAAATTGATTACTAAAATGGTAACATCTGTATTAAATTACCATAAACCACAGACGTGACTATAGTAACGGTCTATGTGCACATCTAAAGTCGTATTACGTGGATGAGACATTTCTGTTGGGTAGGAGGAATTCTCCTGAATGCTAAGTATTGCGATGAGCTATATTACTGTATTTCTAATTCTCAAGAGGAAAGTTAAAACCCTCAGTGGTAAGGTCACTGAGGCAGACCAACAGTCATAGGGGGATCGTCTGAAAGGGACTGACATACAGGAATGTAACATAGGGATTTTGGGCCCTGGCTAGCAGACCATGATTTCTACTTGCAGGTCCTAAATCTGTGGCATGCGATGTTTGTAAAGGCAAAATTTCACTGCTGTGTCAGCTAGTTTGGCACATTGTCTACTAGCCCAGCCTGAAAAGTAATAGCCCCAGGCTAGCTTAATTTCCATCCCTGCTGACATTTCTGGCTTCACAGGTCATTTGCTTAGTCATGCACAACAGATGCACTCGTGGAACAACGCTGTTTCTGTGTTTTGTATGGGGAAAACATTAAGCCCACAAGTCCTTTGTGAGCTAACTAGCTAGCCCACCATGCGATATTTAGCTAGCTAGTTATAATCAGCTCACCATTCATGTAGTCAGACTTTTCTAAGTGGTGACATGCTAGTTAACCAACTATCCTTGCCACGGTGCTGGCCTAATGTTAGCTAGCAATTATGACTCCACGAAAGGTGAGTTAACGTTAACTAGCTAAATATCACTTCCCTCGTGGGATAATGCTAGCTTAGCGCGTCACCTTGTGAAAAAGTAGCTGGCTAGCCCACTAAAGACTTTTCAATAAAAAGCCTATGCTGTTTTCTTTTTACTTGTAAGGAAGGTAACGTGCGATGTACACGTAACTACAGTCAGTGGGTATCTAGCAAATTTTCATAAGCACCTTGCCAACCTGTCATTTGACCTAACCAAACTTGCTTGTTAGCAAGTAGCAAACAGGGCTTACCTTACCACATGGCTCAAGCGATGCCTCTCGCTTAGAGAGGTTGGAAAATGATCAAATGCACATATGTGCCTTAAGGGATGACGTCAAAGCTTGCAACAATATGTGTAGTTCTGTATGATAGCCACATTAGCGGCTAATTAGCATTCCATTTTGGGGGTGTAATTACAGGTGACTATATTGATAAAAGTTACCTTGTCCGAGAGATTTGCGTGGTTATCAAAACGTCACGCCAGGGTAAGCCTACAAAACACAGACCTTAAATGAAGTAGTTCTAAAATCCCAGACACAAAAATGAATGGTGAAAAAAAACGATTGGAACCATTTCCATTACCGCTAGGTGTTATGGGTGTTATTATGACTCATACTGTGGTACTCAATGGATTGAATAAGAGCAAGGCTGACAATTAAGTGTACAGGACAGTCAGCTGTCGGTGAGCCAATTTGGCCCAGAAGTCTTTTCAAGATGAGATTTAATGTCCGATTAGGAAGAGCAGTAGTTGAAGTTTATTATTCCAAAGGTTGAGTGGCTCTAATCATAGGCTCCAGCACTTAGGAATTGTGCTGCTGCTACTGTGGAGGGAGAGGGCTATCCGCAGCCATTTTCACTGTGTTTACATAAACTAGCCAGTTACTTGCATAGTTTACTTTAGTGCCTACATGTGGGTCACAGTGGTTTAATAATGTAGTACACTTAATTGTGTAATTGAGTTATTTAAAAGCTCTGTTTATTTTACTGAAGCCATATCAAAAGGTTTAGAAATTGGAATGGTTTAATTTGCAGAACATTAAGTTTAAAAGGACACTTTCAGTTATAAAAAGCGGACAAATAGTTTGTATATATCAGGATGTCACGATAGAAGATCAAACAGTAGACTGATTACAGATTGAAGTGAACTGGTACAACATGACCATGAAGAGCATTAAGAATCCATTTGTTTTGAGCTCTGTATACTTTACATAGGATTAGGTAGCAAAAAAATCATTATTTGATGTCAATTGGATATGTATGAAAATTCTGGTTAAATCTGGATGTCAAGTAGGAATATGGCAGAGTATGTAAGTGAGGGCACTGCAGGCCAACATACACATACAATTTGAGTTTAATGGAAAATGCAATGAGTCTGCAGTTCAAAGTCAATGTAGAGAATAATCTACAGTCTTAGAAAACTTTTTTCCTTATAGAACCAAAAAGGTTTCTATTGCTTGCAGAACCATTTTATAGGGTTCTTTTTTTCAGAACCCTAGAGGTTGTTCTTTAATTAACCAAAATGGTTCCATATAGAACCATGCATGGTGCCATTTCTGAATTATGGCTACCACTATTAAATAGTAATATTTTTAGCTAAGAATATAATTGAATAAACAAATAAATAATGGATAAGAGAATATCAGCATAGTTTTTTGTAATTTGTCATTATATGCAAACAGTTTGGAAATATGCACTGGTGGCTAGGAAGGCATCTCCTTGTTTGAATGATTGCCAACATCAACTCTTGACAACAGCCAGTGAAATTGCAGGGCGCCAAATTCAAACAACAGAAATATCATAATTAAAATGCCTCAAACATACAAGTATTATACACCATTTTAAAGATAAACTTCTTGTTAATCCAACCACAGTGTCCGATTTCAAAAAAGCTTTACGGCGAAAGCACACCATGCGATTATGTTAGGACAGTGCCTAGCCATAAAAAACCATACAGACATTTTTCAGCCAAGGAGAGGACTCACAAAAGTCAGAAATAGCGATTAACTTCTTATGGCTGAGATCCCGTTAACGGGATAAATATAACAACAGCCAGTGAAAGTGCAGGGCGCCAAATTCAAACAACAGAAATCTCATAATTAAAATGCCTCAAACATACAAGTATTATACACCATTTTAAAGATAAACTTCTTGTTAATCCCACCACAGTGTCCGATTTCAAAAAGGCTTTACGACGAAAGCACACCATCTGATTATGTTAACAAAGAACAAACCTTAACAAAGAGGTGTAACATACAATAACTCAAAAACAATATCCCATAAAACACAGGTGGACAAAATGCTACTTAAATATGATCCACAATTATAAACAACAATAGCCAGCTGTCTCTAATTGGGAATCATACCAAACACCAACATAGAAAAACTGAACTAGAACCTCACATAGAAAATAATAACTAGAATACCCCCCAGTCACGCCCTGACCTACCGTACCATAGAAAGACAAAGGCTCTCTATGGTCAGGGCGTGACAGAATCACCAAAATGTATTATACATAATATATTATAAATGATTTATACAGCACCTCCTCTCAGTCTTCTAATGGCTTCATGAACCATTGTCCCCTCAATTGACTCCACACTGAAATAAAAGTAACAATTGGCTAATTGCCAATGTCAGGCTGGTTCTGTAGCTCTATTTGGCATATCCCATTATAAAAAATAATGTTTATTTGAAAGAGTTAGTTTGCTAGCTTGTAACTTGGTGAATAAAAGTAGCCTAGCTTTTTCTGTTTAGCTAGCAAAGTTAGCTAGCTAGATTTAAAAACATGCTCAAATTCTAATAACATTGAAACTTTATTTATCTACTCTATAGTTTATCATATGATTTTGGCTTCATAGATTTGATTTAAATAATAAACGTTGCTTACCTTAATATATTGAAAAATAACGTGCTTATTGGTAGACTACTTGCAGTTGGTTCAATCACCTTCCTCTTGCATCTTCATGCTGGAATGGCAGTTGTTGTTTTTTTTTTATCTAAGAGTGTATTCTTTTAGTAAACACATTATTTCCTCTTGCTTCTAGCTAGCATTTAGTTTGCAACAGCACAGGTTTGTATGAGCCTTGCTGTTTGCCACTCAGACGTAGGAAACAATGTTGCAAAATAAGAATTTGATCTTCCCACTACCATAGACGGGTTGGATGTTTAGCAGCAAAACAGATGAATGCACAACTATGGGCCTTAGATTGTTGACATTATGTTAACTACACTGAACAAAAATACAGTATAAACACAACATGCAACAATACATTTCATATAAGGAAATCAGTCAATTTAAATAAATAAATTAGGCCCTAATCTATGTATTTCACATGACTGGGAATACAGATATGTATCTGTTGGTCACATACGCACCATTTGCGTGACTAATCTTCTTTGCATAGAGTTGATCAGGCTTGCGGAATGTTGTCCCACTCCTCTTCAATGGCTGTGCGAAGTTAATGGAATTGGCAGGAACTGGAACACGTCGTTGTACACGTCGATCCAGAGCCTCCCGAACATGCTCAATAGGTGACATGTCTGGTCAGTATGCAGGCCATGGAAGAACTGGGACATTTTCAGCTTCCAGGAATTGTGTACAGATTCTTGCACCATGGAGACATGCATTATCACGCTGAAACATGAGGTCATGGCGGCAGATGAACGGCATGACAATGGGCCTCAGGATCTCATCACAGTATCTCTGTGCATTCAAATTGACATCAATAAAGTGCAATTGTGTTTGTTGTCCATAGCTTACTGTATGCATGCCCATACCATAACCCCACCGCCACCACATTTATCCAGCATGCCAGTAGCCATTAAAGGTGAGTATTTGCCCACTGAAGTTGGTTACGGTGACAAACTTTAGTCAGGTCAAGACCCTGGTGAGGATGATGAGCTCGCAGATGAGCTTCCCTGAGATAGTTTGTACAGAAATACGTCACTTGAGCAAACCCACAGTTTCATCAGATGTCCAGGTGGCTGGTCTCAGACGATCCCACAGATGAAGAAGCTGGATGTGGGGGTCCTGGGCTGGCGTGGTTACATGTGGTCTGCGGTTGTGAGCTCGGTTGGACGTACACTAAGTTGACTGTGCCTTTAAACAGCTTGGAAAATTCCAGAAAATGATGGCATGGCTTTAGAAGCTTCTCATAGGCTAATTGACATAATTTGAGTCAATTGGAGGTGTACCTGTGGATGTGTTTCAAGGCCTACCTTCAAACTCAGTGCCTCTTTGCTTGACATCATGGGAAAATCAAAATAAATCATCCAAGACCTCAGGAAAAATATTGTAGACCTCCACAAGTCTGGTTCATCCTTGGGAGCAATTTCCAAACACCTGAAGGTACCACGTTCATCTGTACAAACAATAGTACGCAAGTATAAACACCATGGGACCACGCAGCCGTCATACCGCTCAGAAAGGAGACGTGTTCTGTCTCCTAGAGATGTATGTACTTTGGTGCGAAAAGTGAAAATCAATCGCAGAACAACAGCAAAGGACCTTGTGAAGATGCTGGAGCAAAAAGGTACAAAAGTATCTATATCACAGTAAAACAAGTCCTATATGGACATTACGGGAAAAGCCGTTCAGCAAGGAAGAAGCCACTGCTCCAAAACCACCATAAAAAAGCCAGACTTCGATTTGCAACTGCACATGTCGACAAAGATCATACGTTTTTGAGAAATGTCCTCCGGTCAGATGAAACAAAAATAGAACTGTTTGGCCATATTGACCATCGTTATGTTTGGAGGAAAAAGGTTGAGGCTTGCAAGCTGAAGAACACCACCCCAACCGTGAAGCACGGGGTTGGCAGCATCATGTTGTGGGGGTGCATTGCTGCAGAAGAGACTGGTGCACTTCTAAAAATAGATGGCATCATGAGGATGGGAAATTATGTGGATATATTGAAGCAACATCTCAAGACATCAGTCAGGAAGTTAAAGCTTGGTCGCAAATGAGTCTTCCAAATGGACAATGACCCCAAGCAAACTTCCAAAGTTGTGGCAAAATGGCCTGGACAACAAAGTCAAAATGGGCAAAATGGACAACAAAGTAATGGTATTGGAGTGGCCATCACAATGCCCTGACCTCAATCCTGTAGATAATTTGTGGGCAGAACTGAAAAAGTGTGTGCGAGCAAGGAGGCCTACAAACCTGACTCAGTTACTCCAGCCCTGTCAGGAGGAATGGGCCAAAATTCACCCAACTTTTTGTGGGAAGCTTGTGGAAGGCTACCCGAAACGTTTTACCCAAGTTAAACTATTTAAAAGCAATGCTACCAAATACTAATTGAGTTGTATGTAAACTTCTGACCCACTGGGAATGTTATGAAAGAAAAAAAAACTGAAATTAATAATTTTCTCGACTATTATTTTGACATTTCCCATTCTTCAAATAAAGTGGTGATCCTAACTGACCTAAGACAGGGAATTTTTCTGGGATTAAATGTCAGGAATTGTAAAAAACTGAATTTAAATATGTTTTACTGAGGTGTATGTTAACTTCCGACTTCAAATGTATATGAGTGAAATATGAGTGAAAGCATATATATATATATATATATACAGTGCCTTGCGAAAGTATTCGGCCCCCTTGAACTTTGCGACCTTTTGCCACATTTCAGGCTTCAAACATAAAGATATAAAACTGTATTTTTTTGTGAAGAATCAACAACAAGTGGGACACAATCATGAAGTGGAACGACATTTATTGGATATTTCAAACTTTTTTAACAAATCAAAAACTGAAAAATTGGGCGTGCAAAATTATTCAGTCCCTTTACTTTCAGTGCAGCAAACTCTCTCCAGAAGTTCAGTGAGGATCTCTGAATGATCCAATGTTGACCTAAATGACTAATGATGATAAATACAATCCACCTGTGTGTAATCAAGTCTCCGTATAAATGCACCTGCACTGTGATAGTCTCAGAGGTCCGTTAAAAGCGCAGAGTGCATCATGAAGAACAAGGAACACACCAGGCAGGTCCGAGATACTGTTGTAAAGAAATTTAAAGCCGGATTTGGATACAAAAAGATTTCCCAAGCTTTAAACATCCCAAGGAGCACTGTGCAAGCGATAATATTGAAATGGAAGGAGTATCAGACCACTGCAAATCTACCAAGACCTGGCCGTCCCTCTAAACTTTCAGCTCATACAAGGAGAAGACTGATCAGAGATGCAGCCAAGAGGCCCATGATCACTCTGGATGAACTGCAGAGATCTACAGCTGAGGTGGGAGACTCTGTCCATAAGACAACAATCAGTCGTATATTGCGCAAATCTGGCCTTTATGGAAGAGTGGCCTGAAGAAAGCCATTTCTTAAAGATATCCATAAAAAGTGTTGTTTAAAGTTTGCCACAAGCCACCTGGGAGACACACCAAACATGTGGAAGAAGGTGCTCTGGTCAGATGAAACCAAAATTGAACTTTTTGGCAACAATGCAAAACGTTATGTTTGGCGTAAAAGCAACACAGCTGAACACACCATCCCCACTGTCAAACATGGTGGTGGCAGCATCATGGTTTGGGCCTGCTTTTCTTCAGCAGGGACAGGGAAGATGGTTAAAATTGATGGGAAGATGGATGGAGCCAAATACAGGACCATTCTGGAAGAAAACCTGATGGAGTCTGCAAAAGACCTGAGACTGGAACGGAGATTTGTCTTCCAACAAGACAATGATCCAAAACATAAAGCAAAATCTACAATAGAATGGTTCAAAAATAAACATATCCAGGTGTTAGAATGGCCAAGTCAAAGTCCAGACCTGAATCCAGTCGAGAATCTGTGGAAAGAACTGAAAACTGCTGTTCATAAATGCTCTCCATCCAACCTCACTGAGCTCGAGCTGTTTTGCAAGGAGGAATGGGAAAAAATGTCAGTCTCTCGATGTGAAAAACTGATAGAGACATACCCCAAGCGACTTACAGCTGTAATCGCAGCAAAAGGTGGCGCTACAAAGTATTAACTTAAGGGGGCTGAATAATTTTGCACGCCCAATTTTTCAGTTTTTGAATTGTTAAAAAAGTTTGAAATATCCAATAAATGTCGTTCCACTTCATGATTGTGTCCCACTTGATGTTGATTCTTCACAAAAAATACAGTTTTATATCTTTATGTTTGAAGCCTGAAATGTGGCAAAAGGTCGCAAAGTTCAAGGGGGCCGAATATTTTCGCAAGGCACTGTATATATATATATATATATATATATATATATATATATATATATATATATATATACAAAACCTTTTTAGTAAAGGGTTCTTTAATCTAGTCTGAAGAACCAAAAGGTTCTATATAGAGCCCCAAACCCCTTCTTTCTAAGAGTGTCATGTATGATATTATGAACTTTGACAGAAGTGTGAAGGAAATACATCAAATTGCCCCTAGGGTACTCACGGCCTACTTAACGACAAACAGACCCTACCAGGGCTCTCACAACAGGCATTTGTGGAGCCAATATTCAACTGAATGGTGAAAATTTAGGTTAAGTTACCTGAAATGAGAAAGTGCTGTTAGAACCCTTTCAAGTCCACAACTGAAATGCCTGGTGATAGCCGTGAAAAACTTTTTGATGATGTCATCACTGGAACCTAATCAGATTGTTCTTTTTGCGCCTTGCTACAGGGCACTTCTTCTACATCCTGTCAGACTGACATAGTTTAATGTATACACACACACACACACACACACACACACACACACACACACACACACACACACACAGTACAGCACATGTTACCAGCCTCTCCAAAATAAGACGAGAGGGAACGAGACGAGCAGGGACAGGCCTTTTGCCATGCTTACGCTGCACCTTTACGCGTCCTGCAGATGAACCGTGTCCAGCGAGGACTGTTGGAGTGCTGTCACTCACACAACATGCACGCTACTGATAAAGACATACTCACTTTACCTCATAATCCCAGATATACACAGACAGAGTTAGGGTATAATTATGTCCATGCACAACTGCAGTTTTTCTGTCTAATTTAATGTCTTTTAAGGCCACTTAAATTAGGTAAAAAATGAAATGGTCTCCAGAGTCATTCTAAAGAACACACTCCCCCTGCAGTGTTTCAAACACAACTTCCTGCTTAATGGCTAGCAGTTTCCTGCCATGCCACTTCCTCATAGAAAGTTAATTTCTACAATTGTTTATCTATTTTGGGATTATTCTTAACATATTTTTCTCATTGGTAACATTCTGTGCTTCCTCCCTGACCCAAAACAAAGCATTACTCTCTGTGTGTGAGTATCTTCGGGGTCATTTCTGAATGTGCCCCTCTTTAAAGCTGAGAATCACATTACAGGCCTAGCGGGGAAAGGAGTGTTGTTTTGACTCAGTTTTCTGCTTTTGTGGCAAAGAAGTTACATAGTCTTTCATCCTTAATAAGGGCATATTTCATGGTAAATGCATGACCACTTAAACAGTTCTCCTCGCTTTATCCAAATCACATTTCTCTTGATTGGGATAACTGATATTCACATATTTTAAATGGAGAGCAATGTCTGAAGGCCAAAGGCTTAACATGATATATTGTATAAAAGGAAATAATAAAAGACTGTGGTGTAGCTGACATTCTGAGAGCATATCCACTTCTGAGGTTCAGTTTCCAGTGAACTGGCCTGAGCTGACACTGCAAATGTGACTGAGCCATATGGAATCCCTTTTGGCCTCATTTCACTTTCGCATACAGCACAGTACTCCTCTTCCACGCTAACAAGGTGCGGTGTTGGCTAAATGTAGCTGATCACGCCTGTCTTTTAGTACAGAGTATGGAAAGAAAGTATATCCTGCCTGCATCAAGCACATGATCTGGTACTCATTTGATAGTGTTGAACATGATATGGGAAGCCCACCTGGTTTTCATTTAGCAGTTTGCATGCTGGTCAGAGTTGGCTTGTTTTATTGGAAACCTTGTTCATATATTCCAGCCCAGTCCTCTCTGACCTCTGACAGGTCCCATGGGGCTCATGGGTACATCCAGGAAACACTACTCTGCTGGAGGCTGTCGACAGTGCAGGGTTGTCACTATATGGTCATTCTACAAAGGACGGAAGCATGACACTTTCTGCCTGAATGTCATAAAAAATAGACAAACATTTAAAGTTATCCTTTTTAGATATAACTATACTAAATATATTCACTTCACAAAATAATAATAAAACACACTGTTTTGCAATGAAGGTCTACAGTAGCTTCAACAGCACTCTGTAGGGTAGCCCATGGTGTAGCCGGAGGACAGCTAGTTTCCGTCCTCCTCTGGATACATTGACTTCAATACAAAACCTACGAGGTTCATGCTTCCATTGTCTTACACAGTAATTATGACAACTTCCTCAGGACGTCCAACCTATCAGAGCTCTTGCAGGATCAGAGAATGAATCTAGTACTGAAAGCATAAGCTCCTGCTAGTTAGCACTGCAGTGCATCAAATGTGGTGAGTAGTTGACTTAAAGAGAAAGACGAAAAATGAATGAGAAGCAAGAGAGAGCGAGCGAGAGAGATAGAGTATGCAGCTAGCTAGTTTAGCCTACTCAAACACCTGGCTCAGACAGAGAGGGATGCTATGTTAGCTAGCTGGCTATGGCTATCCAACACTAGAATTCTCCAAGTCAAGGCAAGCTTTTGGTTTCATTAATTTATTGCCACCGGGGTCCGCCGGTGTAACTGCTAAACTGCTTGCTGACTGTACACTGTACTGCATAGTTGTAGCGGGTTTACTAATGTGTTAGTTCTACTAGCTATGCTGACGTTAGCTAATTTGGTAACAACGATGTAGGCTGTGTGTAGCAGTTAGCAGATGTTTGGCTTGGAAAGTTTTTTTTTTGCCCGGTCACCGACAGCTGATGTTG